>NC_060958.1:10451936-10466936 GCF_910589235.1 Vespa crabro | reverse complement strand
AATTTTTATTAACACATTTATTATCAAATACAACGTTTCGAAATAAAATCACATTATATTGTATAGATATAATCGTGCGTGTATGTGAGTGCGCGTATAGATATGTGTACGTAGATAAGTGTAAACATATTCGATATAATATACACGTTCGATTATGTTGATTCGATGCTTTGAATGAATATTTAATATTTATATTTTTATCGGCTTATGAATGAAAAAAATTGGGATATCTCGAGGATAATTCGTTTTCCTACGTGCGTTCTTTTTTTCCTATTTTTTTTTTTTTTTCTTTTTATTATTTTTTTTCTTTTTCTTTTCAATCATTTTATTTCTTTCATTCTTTTTATTTTGATTTTTATTTTCAGAAAATATTTATGACTGACATCATGGATGGATGTAACGATTTATTAGATAAAATCTATATAAAATCGACTTGACAGTCGATGGTTTAAAAAGATCAAACTCGCGTTTCCTGCGTTTTAGAAACAAAGGACATGTTTTCAATATTTCGATGGTGTATTTTCATTAAAAAAAAGTACAATGGTCTCTCTCTCTCTCTCTCTCTCACTCTTTTTCTCTCTCTATGAACTTTTTCGACGGACATAAATAAATAAATAAATAAATAAATAAATAAATAAATAAATAAATAAATATATATATATATATATAAGTGAAGTATTTCATTTTTATATGAAAGAAATCCAAAAGTATTGAAAATAGAGATTGTAAGTGATCACGTATGTATGCGAATATAGAAAAACTCGATTATTTATCTTGACTTTTTCTTATCGAATTTGATCGATATCACGATAGATTAAAAGATCCGTGAAATTATTTGATTAAAGTCGAGAACACCGAAAATCATATTCTTTTTGTTTTCGTATTTGTTCTTTTTCTTTTTTTTTTTATTTTATTTTCATTCTTCTTTTCTTTCTTTCTTTCTTTTCGATATCCTCTCCAATTTAAAAACGTATCGCGTTAGTCTGAAATATTGCGAGGAACGGATGAGAAGCAGAGGAAAGAAAATCTCCAGAGATGTTCGCATTGTCTGAAACGCATTTTCTTTATTATCTCTTACTTGTCAGTGCGTCTGTGTCCTCCGTCCGTGTCCGTGTCCGTGTCGTAAAAATGAAAATGAAAAAAAAAATAAAAAAAAAAAAAAGAAAGAAAAAGAAAAAAAAGAAAGGAAAAAAGAAATGAAATGAGATTCTTAGGTATCCTTCATTAATTTCATTTTAATCGACTATGCGAGCACATTTACGAAATACATATGTATTCTCTTTGTTCTTATTATACAAGATAATAGAAAATAAGATAGTATTCGTCGACTAATTGATTAACTGACTGACTGACTGATTGACTGATTATTAATTTTTATTTAAATAACAATTAACATTGTTAATGAGGATGGCATAGACTTTCTGTCTTATAAATTATTTATATACTCTCTCGGTTGTTATTATTATTTCATTGGCACAGTTATTAAAGGTACAAATGTACTCGTAACCAAAAAGACAATAACGTATATGACAGAGGCTCATTCATTAATCACATTTGCAATCATTCTCCGTGTTAATAACGCAACGTGGTCGATATTTTCGGGACGTACACGTGCAGGATTATCTTCCAAGCTTTGTTATGTTACAAACAAAACAGATGACGTTTTGCATAAACATCGTGACAACTCGTATTCAGATGAGACTACGGAAGTACGTTGTCATTCCTGTTATTTCATTTGTTGAAAGAGAGAACGTATAGGACAGTTCATGCATCGAGTATCATAAAAATTTGTTTGGCTTGTTTCATTCGATATAATAATCAAATTGGTATACACCAATACGAAAGACGAGAAACATTGTTCCCTTATCGCGCTCGTAGTTTCATATTTATTATTCCATATCTCGAGAAGTAAAATACACGCGCTTCGAGCGTAAGATTATGAAACGGAAAAAAAAAAGAAAAGAAAAAAAAGAAGAAAGAAAAAAAGGAATAAAGAAAACAGACAGAGGTGACAATTATAATAATATATTTGTATTTTTTTTTTTTTTTTCTTTCTTCTTTTTACTTGGCACCCATCATACGACTTTGGTCATTAGTTGTAATTGCATCGTTTTTCGACCTTAATGAAACATCATATTGCGGATAAACGCAATAACGTGTACGTAGATGCAACGAAAATAAGTACCTTAGCGAAAAGTTTAAAATATCGTTATAACTTGCAACGTCCGATAGGATTAGTTTCGAGGCTCGACCAGCAATTTACTTCGGCGGTGCGTAGTCCGTGAGAAGTGCCGTACCTCGTTCGAGGACATTCAACTCTGGATGCTAAACTACGAGTGTTACGAATAATTTCACGAGAAATGATAAAATTTTCACCGCAAGCATGGCTCAGAAATTCTCCATCGTAGATTTAATTAACGTGGATTGTGGAAAAACGAGACCTCGATCGAGCATGCATTCAACTTCGTCATTTCATTTTAATGAAATTTTGCTGATAACGATACATACGCGTTACTCGATCTATCTACGCATATATTCTGCGATATTCGAGTATACATATTGTATATATATACAGACACACACACACATATATATATATACACATATAGAGTGAGGTATTTAAATCAAAATATTTATATATCCGGCGTCGTTTGTAAATAAATGAAATTCATTCTTAGAAAGAAGTGACTTTAAAATGATTCAATATAATTGTAAGTATTTTAAGAATTATTATCTAGAAGAAAATTAAGTCATTTAAATGGAGCATCCTGTATAACGTATAATATAACTATAATAATTAGCAAGGCTTATCGAGCTTAGTTGGAAGGATACGTCAAAGGAACCTTTATAAATGAAGATAGACACGTGACGGTGGTGGTCATCGTTTTACTTGTTTTATACAGAAAGATGGAAGATGCAAATTTCTTAATCGGTCGTGTGACAAGTTTCCGAGAGCAACGATGTGTCCTTGATAGGCAGTTTGACATACTTACGAACACCGGCAACGTCCTCGAGTGTCAGTAGATGAGAATACTTTAATTAGCACACTCGCTTTTACCTTCTCTCTCTCTCTCTCTCTCTTTATTAATTATCTCCAACACAATTTGCTAGTATGTTAACAACGGAAGTGGAGAAGATTCACGTTTATGGGAACCATCCGTAGTTTGGAATGAATTTACACGTTCAAGAGATACCACGGCGCAAAACGAAGTAACATTAATCGATATAGCTATTTACTATACATAGATATATAAAATCACTTTCATAATTACCTATCGTACAATCAGCGTAACGGCATATTGAAAATCACGTTTGGCTTCGTAATATATCCAAGGCATATAAAATTGAAAATTTAATTTTCTTTCAAAACAATCGAAATATAAGAAACCGTGAAAAAAAAAAATATATATATATATATATAAATAATTATTCTCATTGATTGTAACGATAATTGAGAAAATGTTCATTCGAGATACGATATTTAAGATGTAACGAAAAAAATTTTCCTTAATATTCTCGGTCGAGTTCACGTTTTAATTTGTCTCTTATTAAGGAACGGTCATTGAAAATTTTCGGCGAAACCCGAAACTATTAGACGTGTTCAAGCTCATCGTAAAAACGAGCCACAAAGTGAGAAAACAACGGTGAGTTGAATTAATCAGTAGAGAAAAAATATCTGCACGTCAAAAAAGTTACCGTCTCGTGTTTCGGATTAAAGGAGAAAGTACATAAAACTAAGTACATAGATGAACGAAGAAATAATATTTGTAGTAGTATGTAGGTGAACGTATATGTGTTAGAAAAAGAAAATGAAAGGAAAAGAGAAAGAAAGAGAGAAAAAGATAGAGAGAGAGAGAGAGAGAGAGAGAGAGAGAGAGAGAGAAAGAGAGATTTACAATATGTTTTACCGACAACGATTTTCTTCTGTAGGGGGCATAAAATTTCGGAGAGGAACGAAAGAGCGAGAGGTAATAAAAGGGGTAATAACATAAACTCGAAAAAAAAAGAACCATTCAACTCGACTCGTCGATATTCTCTACTATCATTTCTCTCTCTCTCTCTTTCTCTCTCTCGCTCATTTTGTTTGTCTGTCTATCTCGCATTTGAGCTCGTTATCATGTTATTCCAATATTTCTCTAAGTCAATAATTATATATAATAATTTGCAAAATAATAGTATTAATGTTTAGTATTAATTGTAATCGAATTGGTATAACAGGTTGAAAGTATCGTGGAAGATGTTACGTTTAATATATCACGTCGTGATACTTAATTAATACGTTTCCACTAGTAGGACGAGATGTGTAGACAGGTATGAGAGAATTACGAGAGAACAATGGTAGTGATGGTGGTATGATAGTGATGGTGGTTGGGCAATGGCCGAAACGAAGGCAACAAGAGCATGCTTTCGCATAACGCGTCGTGTCGTGTCGTTGGACATACTACATTCGTTTCCTTGATTTATCGTTCTCGCTAAAAAGCACGTAAGACACGTTGACATATTCACCCATCGTCCATCGTGTTTCCATATTCTTCTCAGGAATAAGACTCTTTTTATATTTTCAAAAATCGATTCGTTCCTTAGTATATTCCTTAGTATCGAAAGATACGATTTTTCAAGCTTACTTTTTCTCATATTTTCTTTTCTCCCCTTATTTTTCTTCAAAACGTTGGACAAGTGATATCTTCGTTTCTCTTCTTTAAAGATTTTATTCCGACAAAATTGTTCAACTATTTGTAAATCTTTCATTTGTAAACTTTAATTGTATATAATAGTATATAGATACATGTATAAAAATTTTAAAATTATTATTTATTTTAAAAATATAATAATTCCTTTCATCGACGAAAGATTGATTGAATTATTTCAACTTGTAAATATTGTCTATTACGTTTTGTATCAAACGAATTTCAGAAGAATTTTCATCATTCGTTATGTAACAAATAATAATATCGATTTATTAAAGTGATTTTTTTTTATCGATAAATTTTAAAGATTAAAAGATATATATTAATTAATCTAGAGTAATAGAGTTCTATTAGTTACTGCAAAATTTTAATGCCTTGTTTCCTTTTTTTTTTTTTTTTTTTTCTTTCTAATAAATATAGTCCTCCTAACAAATTAACCAGAAACAGATAACTCGATTACACAGTAGACAGTATTATCAGTTAATTTTTTACAAAACCGTCCATGAGTGCAACGAATCGATCGGCCACTCCCAAATGCAATTACCATCCTTCGGGTCTGTTCGTTATACTTGAACGAATTGTTTTCATTGGTGTGAGACTGTGATCGAGCGCGTAAATGACCTTCCTGACGTTGCGTGTGTTCGTGACGCGTACACGCAGCAAGTGCGAGGAAGCAAAAAAAAAAAAAAAAAAAAAAGAAAAAAAAACAGAAAAGAAAAAAGGGAAAAAGCAAAAAAAGAAAAAAAATAAAAGATACAAAACGAACAACAACAAAAAATGGAAATTTTGCTTGAAAATTCGAAACATGACGCGCCCTTTTTACTATTCGTCGGCTCGTTTTTATTATCCCGTTGGGGAAACGATGCGTAGAATTTTTCGAGTTTTCAAGCCTCGCCGAGAATTTGTCTCGGCGAGTGACGCAATGAAAATCAAGCGACGACTGCAAGAAACGTGGTAAAAGGGCTTGATAAACGAGGGAAAGGGCTTGACAGAGAGAGAGAGGGGGGGGGGTGGGCTTCCACAACGGACGCTTTTAGCTTTGGTTACGTTATGTGACTATGCGTGCTATATGTTCCGCGTACTGGAAAACTTAACATTCTTGTTTTTACGTGATAATACGCAGAATGAAAAGCATTCGTTCAATCGTATTTTCGAATCTAATCGTACGAAAGAAAGGGAAGCTTTCAAGTGAATTATTCGAATTTTTATCTATAAATCTGTGTTTATACACGCGCGCGCGCACACGTAATAATATCTCGTTGTTTTACAAAAACAAAGAAAAAAAAAAAAAAAAAACAACAACTATATTAGCAAAATAAATGTCAAATACGTTTTAATATCGAAATTATGAAAAGGATACTTTCAAGATTAAATTATGAATATTTAAGATGTATATATCATTTTTATAGATCATTCGTTGATCATCTTAATGTTTAAGAACTCTTAGCATATGTCTTCACATTATTCTTCGATTATTTTTTATTTACTTAAATAGTTCATATGGAGTACACGTGGCTATGATAAAAAAGATAATTTTAAATATAGTTTCAAAGATGATCATACGTTTTATATATTTGCGTATTAACATTCATTTTTTTCTTTTTTTTTTTTTTTTTATTTTTGTTTTATTCGTCATCAAGACGACAAGTTCAACTATCAATGATATCAATGATACTCCTCTTATCGTCATGTTCACCCCTCCCCCTCCCTCCCCCCTTTACTTTCAATGACGATGGAAATAATTTAGACGTTCGACTAAAAGTTAAGACATCCTTTACATACAAACAGCATTGAACTCGGTGCTTCAAATTACATTTGAATCGTGAAATTGAATCACGTGATCGATAACAAATCGATCTCGTATCGTTCATTTTCTATGAACATAATACTATAGAAGCTTCGAGAGTATTGTTCTTAAGAGCCAAGATTTGAAGTAGTAGAGAACCTTCTTCTTTGTAAGACATCTTGGCAATGTTCCTCGAAGGCCTCGCTAAGAGATATCTCGTGAAAGACCAACAAGACATAAAGAAAAGAGAGAGAGAGAGAGAGAGAGAGAGAGAGAAAGAGAGAGTAGGGAATATACTCTTTTGCCAAAGATGCTCGGAGAAAATCTTTGTGTGTAATACCTGAACAATATGCAGACTGTTTACTCATGGAATATATCTGACAATGGAAAACGACAAAGAGAGAGAGAGAGAGAGAGAGAGAGAGAGAGAAGGATCGAAAACTAGAGAATACCAAGCTGGTTCTCTGCTAAGGTTACTCTCCACTTTTCGGTCGCTTCGCTTTGAACGTGCCGGCCTCATCGTCTACGTCGGCGTTTTGTTTTTCCCAGCAATTCTGCTCGTTGGAATTTCAGTCTCGCACCGTATTAAGCTCTTGTACCTTCATATGCGCATACATACACAGACACACACACACACATATATATATATATATATATATATATATATATATATACACACACAAAGCTTAGAAGACTAAATTAAAGCTAGCATTTCGTAAAGGAACCAACCCTTCGCGAATGAAGGAAGAAATTTAAGCTCATTTTACAATTATATATTTTGTACAATTTTCATGTCGTCCTTTCGTAAATTCTTAATAAGAAATAAATCATCGTCATTGTTATTTATTTTTTTTAATATAAAAAATCTGCTCGATTATATGATTAATAAAAAGAAGAAAATAATTCTTCGTTATTCTCTCGAAATTGTTAAATCCTGGTAACAAAACAATGGGAAGAACGTAAACAGATCGAATAGAGTTTATGGAGATTTCACTGAGTGTAAGATATACAACTATTCTATTCTATCCTATCCTATACTATTCTATTCTAGTTTACTCTATCCTACTCTATCGTACACTATGATGGTTTAGTTTCGTAACGATGACGGAGCCACAGGATGAGGACATTCTACTACCAGATAGTACGTGCTATTGGGATGAGCTCGCGCGTCACTCGCACCAGATTTCCCGTGACGGCCGTACTTCATCCGAAATTACCTGAGAGGCATGTCCGACTATTCGAAGTCATGGTCATTTCCTGCTTACGGGACCACTGAGCTACCGGTATCCTGATGTACCGTACGAATTCCACGTATGTGGAAGTAGATTAATTAAATTCTTTTTCTCTTCTCTCTTTTTCATCTTCCTTTTTTATAACCACGGTCAACCAAATTGGACCCTTTAAACAACTTGGACTTTTTAATGATATTATGCAAAGACCGAAGGTATCTACCGACGTATTCGCTCGGCTATATAAATATATATATATATATATATATATGTACTTTTCTATATAAGCATATATTTATGTTATATAAATACAGAGTGTCCTAAAGATCATCCGATTTTCTTTTTTTTTTCTTTTTTTTTTTTTTAAGGGTAACTTTAATTTCAATTAATTTCCTTTTTTTTCTTTTCTCTTTTTTCTCCATGAATTTCTTTTTTCTCCATGAAATGAATAATTGAAATATTTTTTTAATAAATCGTTATACTCCTTAGTCACGCAATATTTTGTTTTATTCTAGAAACAATAAATCGATTGACGTAATACAACGAACATTTTATAAAGGAACATCTTTGTGAACTGAGCGTTCATCGAATTTGACCAATCCTCGAACTTTTTTCCTTTTGGAATTATTTAAAGTAAAAAGTTTACATCAACAAGCTGACAACTTTACATGACCTCAAGCAAAACGTTAGAGATGAAATAACTGATCTGTCACAAAAAATTCCGTGTAAAGTCATGCCGGATATGCCGTAAAATGGGATCGTATTTGTCAGGACTTTAAAGGAGGAAGCTTTTTCGACATTATTTTTAAAAATTTGATAATGATTGACTTATTGAATTAAACTATGATTTATACTTATACATATATATATATATATATATATATATATATATTGGATTGATAAATTATCGGATGGTCTATATTTATTTGAATTTATTAATGTAACATATTGTAATGATACGATTAATGATATAATATATTATATCAAGTGTAATTATTATAACAGATTTTTTAAGGGGACGATAAAAAAGAAAAAAAAAATGTTCAGAACTGAAGTTAGGGTGAAAAAAAGGGACCAAAGGAAAGTTGGTTAGCTCGGATGAAAAGTTTCACTAAACCGTACGGTTGGTGTTACTCCTGCAGAAAGGAAATAATAATTTATAAAAGTTTATTGCCCGTGAGGGCCATTTATTTAAAACGAAGGGGAATCACGGCCTCTGAGAGTTAGTTTCTTCTTGGGATTTTCCTTGGGAGTCCGTTGAACGAGTAGGTATACGAGTCTCATCGTTTGCCAACTGAAACCACAGACAAGAAGGACGAAGGATCTCAAGGGTTGATTCTTGAGAAGGTGAAAAATAGTAAATTGCAATTAGAATCCTATTTAAAAATCGAAAAAGTATATCCATCCTGGAATGGATTTAACGATGGAAAGATGATCGTCTACTGGGGGAAATATATTTCATAGGGAAAAAAATTAAAAATAAACGAAAATATCTATTGAGATACAGATATGTTTGACGTTAATAACAATAGATGGAATATAAATAATCGAAGACAGAGAGAGAAAAAGAAAAGGATAGAAAAGAAAAAAAATGTTTAAACTAACCGAAAAATATTAATTCGAGTACAATGTTATCGTTTAAAGATAACGATATTTTTTTCGTGTTAAAAAAATATTAAAATGTTTTACGTATTATGAATGATCAATTTGATCGGCCGCGTTCTATATTTCAAATAGGAAAAATTGAAGAAAGAGAGAGTGATGAGAAAACTCTACATCAAGATAAAAGAAGATATCGTATATTTTTGGTCGATAATGTTGAGCGTGAAAGAAAGAGAAGATGAAAGAAAATAAAGAGAAACCGAAGGGAAAACGTTGGTAGCACAGCAGCTTAATCAAGAAGAAGCGAAAGGATCCTCTCTTTTTCTTCTTCTTGGTCGTTTTCTTCGCATCTCACTTTTCGATCCGGTTGCCGTAGCAGGAGCGAGAAATAACGAATGGTCCGTCGGTACGTTAGATAGAGTAAGAGGGCTACGGTAAAAGAGCTTGGAAGGTGACGGGAAGTTGGAAGAAAAGAAACTTTGAGAATTAATGTAACGAAGACGAACGACATCCACAAAACCGGCCGGAAATCCACGCTTACGAAAAATTTCTATTGTACCTCTTCTTTACTAGAAAGAAACATTACCTTCCTCGTGTCAGTTCAAATTCAAATGTGTTCGTATAATTTAGAGAAACGATCCAATTAAAAGAAATCAATAAGAACTTGAGACAAATCGATGGAGTCTTTTCTTCCCTCTTTCTCTCTCTCTCGCTTTCTAATTTTCTTTCTTCAGTAGAATAATTAGGATCGAACGGATTTAACTAAATTAGATCGTCGTTTACCTATGCAGATAACTATCTTCTTCTTATTCTACCTTAAACTTCCTCATTAACGAATTAGAAGAGTAATCATGAATTTTCTAATATAGGGGAAAGTTTTCAAATCTATGTATATATATATATATATATAAAACGCTTAAATATTATCTCATCAATGTTGTTTTATTGATAAATATAAAGGATATCTTTTGAATAATAAATATTCTATAAATATTTTAAGAGATGCGATATTGCCTAACTCTTACTTATCTATCTAACTATATGCGAAATGGAGAAGATTGATGTTCGATTATAAGCTATCGTTAAATGAACAACCGGTTTAATTACTTTTTCAATGTTGGAATTTCAAATCAAATTAAAAATACGAAAATAGGTACGTGCTCTTGTCGCGGAGATAATTTTCAATCTTTATGTATTATATATATATATATATATATATATATATATATATATATATATGTATATATATATATCTTACGGTGACCGAATGAAAAATTTACGAGAAGTTCGTACACGATAGAGAGAGAGAGAGAGAGAGAGAGAGAGAGAGAGAGAGAGAGAGAGAGAGCGAGAGAGAATTTGAAAGAGAGAGAGAGAGAAATGGTAGCGGAAACGGAAAGGGTGGGCCGAGTTCTCCGAGATGACAAAAGTTTTACCGTCGATATAGACTCCCGCTTGGCATAGCCGGACTAATGACGTGACCGTGGACATTTGTACGTGTCAGTTGCAGCTTCCGCGGCGAAACTATCGGCCACGCGCATTAATAATGCACCCGCCCGTGACTTCCGGTCGGTGGACATAAATTGGTCGGCGATCGTCGTACCTACCTCGTCCGGTGATTCCTTCTCGCATATTTCATCCTGCCTCAAATAAGAATTCGTAGGAAGAAGACGGAGAAGAAGAAGAAGAAGAGGAAGAGGAGAAGGAGGAGAAGGAGGAGATAGAGAAAGTAAAGAAGGAAGAGTAGGATACGAAGAAGAAGTACTTCACGATTCTTTTTATCTACGAATCCTCAAGCTCTCACAAATTGCTCGTATCCGTTCTCTACTCCTTTATATTGCGACATTGTTAATAAAAATGAACGATCAATTAGGAAAAATATATTTGTATAAGCGTATAAAAGAATATTTTTTTACTTCTTCTTGAATGATGCAGTTAAATATATTTCCTTTCGAGAAAATTAAAAAGAATCGAATTTTTCCCATTTACAAGGATAGATTAGCGAAAGAAATTGTTGTCAAGTATTTAATAAAATAAAAGGATATGGATGATACCATTTATAAATAATTTCGTAATAAGATGCATTGATTGCCACTTTTACATAAAAATGATTAAAAGAAGAGCAAATGGAATAAAATCATCAAAGCGAAGCAATGTATGTGTATCTAAATATCTTAAAATAAAAATTGTTTTTAAATATAATATTTGCAATATACCGTTATGTACAGATCATTTTAAAGATTACCATACGATTTATATTATATTATATCATTAGATAAATTATATGATGAAATATATGTTTATATAATTATCAAATATAATGCATTTACTATATATTACTAATAAAAATCAAAATAAAAATGTTAATGTGAATAGAAATTCGATGTGAGTTCTTCATTAAGTTCTATCGTTACTCCTAAAAATTGGTCCTTTTAAAATTCTGAACAAAGCAAAAATTTTCCTCAAATCAAGTTTTCTATCAGGATGACATGATGTGTGAAGAAGTGGCACACGAAGCCATGCCACCTCCAAATAAGTTATTATTTCCTGTACAAAAATTTACATTTTCCATGAACCGAGGAAATTTTCCCTTAAATCGATTTTTGTACCAGGATTAAATGATGTGTGAAGAGGTGGCACGCAAAACCATCCCAATTCCAGATAAATCGTTATCTCTTGTTCAGATATTCAAATTCTGAACAACTCGAAAATTGTTCATGCAAATGAAATTTTTTGTATCAGGATCACATGACGTATGAAGAGGTGGCACGCAAAGCCATGCCATTTTCAAATAAATCATTATCTTCTGTTCACAATTTAAATTTTGTACAAAATGGGGGAAATATTTTCGGCAAATGAATTTTTCTATCAGGATCACATAGTGTTTGAAGAGATGGCATATAAAGCTATGCCACCTCTAACTATGTCATTATCTCCTGATAATTAAATCATATGGTAATCTTTCAAATGATCTGTAACCTCTCGTATTAATTGATAATATTTGCTTACTATCTCGGATTATTTACTGTACAAATGTACAATATAATTTTTTATTTTATCATTGGATATAACTTCTAAAAGTAAAATCAATAATCAAAAAAATTACAAGAATTGTCGTTGTTAGATGATGTCAATTGAACGGGGATTGTCAATAGAATTTCTCGAATGAATAATGTTATTTGTCTGTTCAGAGTTATGATGCAAGTGAGTTAACTCGATTATTATCCTATAGATATAGATTTAGGTATAGAAAAGTAAAATATTTGATAGATTTAAACGGAAACATCTTAATATCTCTTTTCCTTACGAACGAGTGAAAAAAGATTTTCCTTTGCCAAACGATAATATCTACTTTTAAATTTGCAAATCTTTGCACCGATTTTTGTATTTCTTTTTAAATCTGTTTCTTTATAGAAGTATATCGAATAGATAATTTCATGTAAAGTAACGTAAGTTGTTCTCATTTGAATGGGAGTAAATGATGGAAAGATAGTATCGTGATTCAGAAAACGAGACTGTTTGTGATCACGAATCTGAGAAACGCGAAGACTGTAATAACGTAATGCCATTAAGGAAAAGGATGCTAAAAGGTAAAACTCGTATTTTTCTCTCTCTCTCTCTCTCTCTCTCTCTCTCTCTCTCTCTCGTGGGCCGGCAAATGTTGGCAGCTATGAGGCATCTACGACGCTTTTAAAGGGGGACGAGAGGATAAACTGGAAGAGGAAGTAACGGGATGCTGGCGTGCCGGTGGTGAAAGCCAACCGGAGGGGTCTCTAACATTACCCCTCCACAATCTGGAGACAAAGCCAAGGATGTGAACAAAAGGCTGAATACCATAGACTCTCCTCGGCACTCTCGGGAGTTAGACGCACAAACTCCAGGATAGATGTGTCTCGACGCTCACGACAATTCTCGATACGAGTTTCAAGGATACACACACACACAAAAATGTAATTTCATATCCTAGACTGACCGAAAACTATCTTGGGGAATGGTATACTTTGATTTAAATTGTTCAATATGAAAATTCACTGTATATAAATTTCTCTCTCTCTCTCTCTCTCTCTTTCTTTTTTCTCTCTTTCTCACTTTCTTTCTATCTATCTATCTTAATCGTTATTATCGATACCTAAATCGTGTTCGCCTTTTCGACTAATTCGATTCGTGTTCTTGTTATTGTTATCGTTTTTGTTTCCTTTTTATTTCTTTTCTTTCTTCTTTTTTTTTCTTTTTCTTTTTCACAAAAATTTATTTACCCAACGCGCGTTCGACGACGAAATAAAAAGAATATATATCGGGAATAAAAATTCGCATAATCATGCGTACGTACGATAAACGATCCTTTACGTGGATGTTTATGTGTAATATATGTACGTATCTATATATATATATATACATATATATATATATATATATATATGTATGTACACACATATGTATGTATCTTTATACAAGTTGACATCGCGTGCGTAAAAATGAAAACGAATGAGCCCGGTTAAACGGAACGTATGTATGTATGTGCACGACCCCGTGAGTTACGAGCTACGATACTTGCAATTTTTGCGTACATAGCCATCGAAATTATTGCGTTTGTAGTATTATTTGCTTCCAACGAGAACGAGCGACGGTTCCATTCGAATTGCAGAGAGTTTAAAAGTCATGCGAACATGTTTCGTTGTCAGTGATCGGTCACGCTCGAATAGGACAATATTAAACTTTTACTCTATTTCGATAGGTATATGTCCCTTTTTAAAAATGATACGAATCCGTATCGTATAGTTAACTAAATCGTGACTTATTAATTTTTCATTTTAATCGGTAGGCAAAAAATAAATAAGGAAGTCTATCTTGAACGAGAAAATCGATTCCGACATTGTCTTGTTCCCGATGAACCCGATAAAGAAAGAATCCTTCTTTCTCTTTTAATTTTTTTTTTCTTTTTTCTTTTTTTTTTCCTTTTTTTCCTACTCACTGTCGTGAACTCTCATAAATCTGTAAGCGTGAGAATTATACGAGCTGCCAACGTTGTGAAAATGCAGTTAGATCGAGTAAGCGAACAAACGATCGAAGGGGCCGACGCCCTCTTGGTGTTACGTCCATTTTCGTCCACGATATCTACATATACGCATGCTTATAGATATTTACTATATATATATATATATACATACACATATATATATATATATATGTAGATAATGGCAATATACATATTTACACATGCAATTACAGTTACGCGTGCGCGTGATACATTGTACGAGCAACATTGGCCATTGACCGTGGATCGATATAAAAGAAGAAATAGAAAAGGAAAATGTACGACGACGTGTGTATTGTACAAGTATTCATATATATATATATATATATATATATATATATATATCGTAAAATCATATCTTGAGGAGAAAAATAATGTGCCGGTCTTTAAATATCTTCGAAAAAACTAGAACGATTTTTAACACTCTTTTTTTTTTTTGTAAAGATTTTCTCACCAACATTCCAGAGAGTCAAGGATTACACAAGTGTAAAAAAGAGAAGGAAAAAGAAAGAAAGAAAAAAAAAAAGAAAACAAATAAAAGAAATATAAAGAAAAGGAAGTAAGAGAAAGAGAGTGGGAGGGGGGAGGGGAGGGGAGGGGAGGGGAGGGGAGGGGAGGGGAGGGGAGGGGAGAGAGTGAAAGAGAATAATGAAAGTAGCA
>NC_060958.1:10401936-10441936 GCF_910589235.1 Vespa crabro | reverse complement strand
TATATGATGAAATAAATTTGTATGTTAAAATAAATTAATTATATTACATTCAATTATATGATAAATTCGTGTAATAATTAAGTATATAATATTAGACTCATGTAATGTGTTATAAAAATTTAATAATCTATATTATTCTTTAATTCATCCAAAATTTCCTCTCTCCATTTCCCTAATCATGTTATTTTTAATCAAAATAAATTCCATACATTCACGTTCACCAATCGAAAATTTTCACCGGTTAACAGGTTAATAACAATCCATCCCTCATTAATTTTCAAAATAGTAAATGTTCGTTTGCTTTCTGTTTCGTATCAAATTATAGTACAAGTGTTTAATTATATGGTAATTTCAATTTATCTTTCAAATTCATTTAAAATTCGAATAACGAAAACTAGAATATCAATTCCCGTCCATTTACAACTTAATCATTTCATATAATCATTTCTTAATCATTTCAAAATAAGATATAACGTATCGATATTAGAATAAATAAATCTTAATTGTGTCTGAAGGTATAAATCGAAGGTATTAAATCGAAGATTAAATCGAAGAAAAAGAAATTTGTCGAACAAATTTCGAAAGTGTTTTACAAATTCGACTTTGGACAACTCGTTTCGATTATAGCATGAGTTTAAAAAGGAACGAGGAAGAAAAGAAAGAAGATTCGAGCACGCGAAAAGCTTTGAGAACGAAACGTTCGATGAATTTCAGACGTCGTCTGTGAAAAGTGTAAGAAAAGTGGGTCGAAAAGAAACATTGTTAGTACGGAACTGGAAAGAAAAAAAAGAAAGAGATAAGAAGAAAGAGAGAGAGAGAGAGAGAGAGAGAGAGAGAGAGAGAGAGAGAGAAGAATCGATGTAAAAACGTCTATAAAGAAGTCCGACGAAACTGGTCAAAACATTGTGAAAAGTTTCTCTTCCGGAGATGTCAAAGCCTTTGAAAACAGGCAGTGTATTTGTTAGACGTGGAAGACGAACGGATTGCATAGATTTGAGTAAAACCTAAAATGGGGAAAAAGAGAATGAAAAAGAAAAAGGAAAAAAAGTTGTTGCCAGAAGACGTAGAATTCTTAATTTTAATCTCCGGTAATATGATTTCGTGATATCTTTAATGCAGCGTTTAATTAAGATATTACCGTCTCGTAATAAGTCTTCTCTTTCATGCGCGAGGATAGGCTTTTGCCAGATTTGCCGCGCTAGCTTTTGTGTGCATAAATCTTTCCGAGAGATGAAACTAGTTTGGTTATCGAGTGTATGTACACGAAAGAGAGAGTGAGAGAAAGATAGATTAGGTAGATAGATAGAGAGATAGAGATAGAGAGAGAGAGAGAGGGAGAAGGAATAACGTGTAACAAGAGTCTTCTCTGCACGGAGCTAGGGAATTATCAATGTATCCAAAATTCTATAGACATTGTTACGTATAATAAATGAATATTCATTGTGTCCTAAGTACCATGGGTATTACTGAAATGAAAGGGACGTTCCACCCTTGTACCAGCATCGAAATATATTTACCCTTAAAGGAAGCAAAAGGGGGAGGTTCGTCTTAATCCTCAAAGAGACAGCTTTGCCGAAGGGAAGTGGCAAACACACAACTCAGAGATTTACGAAACGGTCAAGTCGTGAGGGATCAAAGAAATCAAGCGAAGTGTGTATACCAATTTCCTAAATCTCGAGTCATCCTTTTACGAGACGCATGGCTCGTCTCGTGACCATGGTAAATATTTTATCGGTAAAAGAAGTTTTACTTTAGCTTCGAGCATTTTTCCTCATCTTTCTTTCGTTTGTCAAATGAAATGCATAAGGAAGAATATAACTAGGGAGATTTTCGATTTCGTACGTCGTTGCCTAATTTTTCTCTTTATCTTTTGTTCTCATTGTAAAGTAATAGATAGATGGATAGATAGATAGATAAATAGATAGAGAGAGAGAGAGAGAGAGAATTTTTTCTGGAAATATATACGAGTTTTTAGATGATTGTTAAAATCTACGGCTCGTTGCGAAATCATCGACGATGACAACGCAAAAGATTGGATAAATTTTTCTTTTAAGTTGTAAGACAAAAAACTATGTCATAAGGGAACTAAAAAAGGTATCCTGGCATTTATTACCTTTCCACTTTTCTTTCTTTTTCTCTCTCTCTCTCTCTCTCTCTCTCTCTCTCTCTCTCTTGCTCTCTCTTTCTATCCCCCCTCTCATTCCTATAAACCCAACTAAAAGTACCCTCATTTTTTACCTCCCGAAGCACTGACATGTACAACACACCAAAAATGCCTCTGGCAATTCAGAAACGCCCTCTCGTAAACCCCCTTCTTGTTTACTTCCTTGGCCTCTACTTTCTTCCTTCGTACTTATCTCTGTCCTTCTTGAATATCCCGAAGGAACGTCGACTGATCGTGTCCCGATTCTATGATCTTCGAGGCCTAAACGAATCGCCGTAGGTGATTGGCTCTTGGTAGTTAATGATCGACCCGATCTTCTCAACGATAGACAAAGAACACACACAAGAAAACGTTCACGATATCGATGCGTGAACGAATACACATTCCTCCACGTAAAAAGGTCCGACGTAGTCAATTTTCGTATCGTTCTTATTTCGTAGAAAGATCCAAAGGAGGATAACGAGATTAGAGTTCACCAAGCTAAATGTGATTAGGATCTGACAAACGAAAGACAATCTTGTTCTCAATGATATAACTTCAATTTATCGAAATATCAAATCAAAATCATCCTAAATGATAACAAGTTTTATATTCTGTTCGCTTATTTGCAATAATAATAATAATAATAATAATAATTGAAAGTTTTGGGAATCGAACAGAGGAAAAAAATCTATCGACATTTTTCGAATGTCTTAATTTAATAAACCTTTGCTTCCGAATCAATGATCATCAAGCGCTACTCGTGTGACGATTAAATAAAAAAAAGAAAAAAAAAAAAAAACGAGAGATATTGAATTAATGAGTTATATCTATCTATAAGCTTGCTTTTACGTTCTTACGAACATATGATACAAACGTCCGGATATTATGGCGCGTAAAGAAGGTTAAAAATAATTAGAAAATTAATTAAGGGAAAACATGAGAGAAAATTAAAAAAAAAAAAAAAAACGGATTCGTTTTGTTATACGATATGATAATAACGTTGAAAAGAGATTTTACATGGGAAAAATACAAGAAAATAATTATTCTCGATTAAAAGACGTCAAGTTGAATTTCAGCGTTGATTTATCTTTCCTTTTGCTTTCTCGTTTCCCGTTTTCTCTACACTTCTCCAATGGAATGACGGAGAAAAGGCGTGAAAGAAGGAAAAGTTTTCGTCGTCGTCGTCGTCGTCGTCATCGTCCTTCAATGTTTTCTCACGGAAATCGAGTTATTTGAGATGCTATCGTAAGTGGGAACAAGAGTAGAGAGAGAGAGAGAGGGAGAAGGGGAAGGATGTTAGCTACGGTGCACTTATCGCTTACCTTACGTAGTGCAAATCTTTCTGGCTACGTTCCATGTAAGTGGGACTACGTGTGACTTGTGCGTACCGAGGCCGGTTCGTGTAAACATAGTCGTTTTTACTATGTACACCACCATCTCGGTAAACTTGGACAAACGAGCGTAAGAATTTTCGATTTGTACGTCCCATCTATGCTTTGCAAGCGCTTATCAGCGTCGCCAATAAAAAAGAGATATCTTGAAAAAGGTTAGAGAAAATTTAGTACGTTCATCATTTTCCCTCCCATGAGACATCGAATGTTTTCCAGAAAGAAGAAGGATTTCGGATAACTGTGCAAATAGTGTTTCTCTTCGTTGTTTTTATATTTCTTTTTTTGCATTTCTCATTGTTGTTTTTTTATCGATACGATGGATCCAATCGAAAAGGCAATAACAGAAGGCAATGACCTTCTTGGAACAACAATGAAAGAAAACGTTTCCGTTTTCTCTCTATTTTAAATTTTGTTTGAATCCTCCGATTCGAAAGCTAATAAATCGAGAGAATCTTGTATTATTACGAGGACGAATAAGAACAGAAATTCATTATTTCAAAGTGAAATCTATATGGTATAAATATAAATATAAATGTACCCATAGGGGATATATATATATATATATATATATATATATATATATATAGACCGATATCCGAAACATAGAATTTACATCGATATATAGAAATTTCATGAAAGGCGAGAATCGTTTGCAACAACTAAAGAATGTATTTGAAATCGTTCTATCGTTCCTGTCATGATATTTTCGGGTTACCCTACTTCCGTCTGTTTCCTATCGTTTTAATAAAACGGAAAGATCGAGCAGTTTCTATCGCTCGACGTTTCAATTTCTGAGACATTTGCCGATGTAATAAATGGATCCTTTAAATCATCAAATGCCGATAATGCGATACTCAGAATCACTGTAAAGTCAAGAACCCAAACTACGAGAAAGCGTTTCGCTGACCCACACTCTCGATCGCTAACTGATCAAACTTTCGGCTTTGATCGATTCGATCAAAACTTTCGTCCAGTATGCCGACGTCTCGTTTCATCTATGAACGAAAAGAGAAGAACAAACTCCTTCTGCTGACCCTTTCTAGAAGACTTTTTCTCCTTTCTCCTATCGTATTTTTCAATTCTTTTTCTTTCTTTTTTTCTATTTCTTTTTCTTTTTCTTTTTCGATCGGTCTCAATGTACGAATTCGTTCAAACGTTTTTTTAAAAATTTCAGACTTTCGCCCTTTGACGTAAGCTACATGCACAAGTGATAGAAATGGAAAGGTTCTGAAATGGAAAGAAACTTAAAGGAACTCTTGCTCCTTTTCCACTTCTAACCTCTTCTCTACGTTTACGAAGAATCCACTTGGTCCTTTTACGAGCGACGTCTCTACGCACAATAAGTTTGTGATGGAAGTGAAAATCTATATATATATATATATATATATATATATATATATATATATATATATATATATATGCACGTAGAATAGAACAATAACTTTGATTATCTAAAATATTTCTGTTTTTCTTTTTTTGATATATGAAGAAACTTTGTTTATAAAGTGTTCGTACGATACAAAGAGGATCGTAATATAAAAGAAATAAATTTTTTGTAAGCGGATGCATAGAAGATATATGAAGATCAAGTGTATTCTTTTAAATGGAATTATATGTTTTTGATTGCATATGTACGATGCAGTTCGATATTTTCTATATATATATAAAAAAAAAAAAAAAAGAGAAAAGGAAGTATTAAACCATGTGTATCGAAAAAATTATTAGTTTAGAAAATATTTTTATTCAAATATTGCTAAGCAACCATGTCGATAGGATTAAAATTTAGTAAAAATAATAGTAAATAAATAGTAGTAGTAAGAGAACGGTGATATAAATATCCATTGTTTACTTTTTATATTTGTTTCAAATCTCTACGACTTTTAGGTCTGAAAATATTGCCATCGTAATATGGAAAACACGATGATCAATAATGTAGAAAAAATTGTTTTTTTTTTTCGATAAAAAAAGTTATTTGTTTATTTATTTTTGACTTATTTATATAATTTCATAAATCAATCGCAATTTGAATATTTCTGAAAAAATAAAATGAATTTAGATCATAAGATTTTGTTTATAACAATTGTTTATAACAATTGTTTATAACAATTGTTTATAACAAATTGTTAATTAATTAATAACAATATGTAGAAAAAATAGACGAAATTTAACCCTTTAAAATGATATACGATTCAAGTCTTTAAGACTTTTAGTTTCGAAAATATTCTCATCTAAAAGAACGATATATTTATTAACAATGTTGAAAAAATTTGTTTCTTTGATAAAAACAAAAAAGTACAATTTGTTTATTAATCATTGATTAATTTACATAATTTTATAAATCAATTGCAATCAATGACGTTTGTTTTTGGAAAAACAAGAAAAATATAATTCGTAAAATTTTGTTTATAACAAATTGTTAATTAATTATTAACAATATGTTAAAAAAATAGAAAAAATTCTGCCCTTAAAAATGGCATTTGTTTCGAGTTTCTACGACTTTTAGTTCCCGAGATATTCCTATATAAACGATAGATCACTGACCTATATAATTTCATTCAATGAGGCCCAGTGACACACTGACCTACATAAATTCCAAGAATTTACTCAGACTTACTACGATTACTACGAACAGCTGTAGTATACAAATTATGAATGGGAAATCTTTCGAAGCCAATATCTTCGGAACGGAAAGTCGTAGAAACTTGAAACCAACACCATTTTCAATTAAAATTTATTCTTTATTTATTTAAATATTGCAATAATATTGTTATAATAAAATCGAATTTGTTAATAATTTTAAAAATTGAATTTCTTTTTTTATATTTCCTTCGTAATAAAAACATAATTATAACGAAATAATTAAAATTTTTATTATAATTATGTAAACTATTATTTTGTTTATTTAAAATAAATAATAAAAGATCAATTAACGATCGAGTAATGTACGAAATTAAAAAATTTCGAAAACATGCCTTTCCTAATGAGAACATAATTGTGAAGTAACTCTTAAATCAATAATTTTTCAACCTGGATAGGTTAATGCTTTTTTTTTTTATAGATAAGGTCAAGCTGCTTCGAGCAATGCAATAAAAACATCGATCTTTATATATCTAAAAAAAAAAAGGTGATACTTAAAATGATTAAAATTATTATCCTACTCTGTATTATATATGTGTATCAGTATATGTATCTACATACAGATGCATAATACATCTATATCCTGTATATACCGGGTGATCCATTTTAAATGATATTACCAAATATCTCCGATTCTACTGGTTATATAAATAAATATTTTAAATCAAAGTCGTTAAGCTTAAAGGAGGAAATTTATTGGAGATATTTTATAAAGGATAATGTTTTCCAAATATCGAAATCATAATAATTATTTTGAATGAAAATCGATATTTTAAGTCTAACAATAATTAATATCAAATGAATATTTAAAGCGTACCATTTTCATTGATATTACATCGAGTTATATATGATCGGAAATATTTGATTATATCTTTCAAAATACGACACCCGTTATATATATATATATATATATATATATATATATATATATATATATATCTTGTATAACGATCAAAATACACAACGTGGAGCATTAAATAAATGCACGAAATCTCATATACCTGACATATTTTATTCCTAATACCGGGTAACCATGAAAAATTTTCAACAATAATATAAAAAATATACTTTGATGATTTATTTTTGAACGTGTTAAAGCATATATATATATATAACATATACGAAAGTTTCTTTATTACACGAAGACGAATATAAGACGCGGATTCGTGTTGCGAGAAATTCGGACGACAAAACGGAGTTCGCGACAATGGCCAGGAGTCTCCCGTATTGAATTCGCCCCCAACCGACGAAAGAAGTTCACTCGAGCGAAGCTAAATCATACGAAACTTCCCGAAATACCGGCTACTTCGAGCTCGCGAAAAATTCAGGACTCTGCTCCTTTTCCTTCCCCTCCTATTCCTACTTCTTCGATTTGCCAGAACGAGCGTGGAGAGAAAATATAATCCTTCCTAGGGCTCTGCCTTTAGGGCAAAGCTTTTCTACTAACACAATAAGGAGACTTTTCTTCTATCGTTTATTCCTTGAAAATCAATCGGGTACATTCCAAAATCGTGATATTAAACGCAAAAAGAAAATCTGATTCTCTTTTGTCTATCATTTTTCCATGAAATATTTCAGATTCGAGGAAAAATATATCGATACACAATACTATTCATAATGGAAAGAACAAATAATTCGATATCGCAGAAATTGGAATAACTTTTTTTTTAACTTATTATAATAGAGTATTAAATCATTGTTGTTTTTAGACTTCAAGTGAGACTCACAGTTCGCAATAGTTCACGACGGTGATATAACGGGACAAATAGAGTTTTCATTTTTTGTTGAAATAAAACATTGGATAAGCCGATTCCATACATCGTCAATATTTTATATCGCATAAGATTACATGTATCTTATTAATTTCAAATAAATATTTATTCTGATATTATCATGATATAAGTATTTATATCATGAAGCATTTTTCTCGAGATAAATAATTTTTTACTTAAGTACATATCATACTAGTACGCTCGTATGTAAATTTTTCGTTCTAACATCGTGACAATTATACAAAATCTATCAATAAAGTGTTAAAATAAACGTTGTTGACATTTTAAAATATTCAAATACGATTATAGATAATATATAGGATACACATTGAAAATACAATAAATAGATAAACGTTTGATTAGATAAACGAAATTCATTGTTCGACAATTTCGATTTGATTTTTCACGATAGATAAGCCCTCGTTTATCATCGTTCGTGACGATGTTAGTATTACCACCCTGTATTTGCACGATCAACGTAGAACTGTCGTGTGATCGAGCCATGAATCGACGAGTAAATCCATTTACACCGTTTGCCTTCGTGCCGCGATTGGGAAGTGAGCACGATCGTGAGCGACGATCAGGATGAGGAGGAGGAGGAGGAGGAGGAGGAAGAGGAGAAGAAGGAGAAGGACAACGACAACGACAACGACTACTATTGCGATGGCGATGTGAATGACGATGAAGAAAGGGGCGGAAGGTGGAGGGGGAAAAATTGTAAAACGCTTTTCGCAAGAATGGCGACAAGCGAAATTACGGACTCGTAGAAGATTTCTGGGAGGCCGTTTCTTTCGTAGCATGCATGAGTGACGCCTTTTCGAGCGACTAAGAGCATACGGTGGCTTAAGGTAAAGATATATACCTTACGAATTGAGAGAAACTCAGAAAAAGAGAGAAAGAGAGAGAGAGAGAGAGAGAGAGAAAAAGAAGATAGATAAGTGGATAGACTGAACAGGAGAGAGAGAAAGAGAAAGAGAAAGAGAGAAGATAAGGATAAAAAAGAAAAAAGAAAGATAGACCGAGAGAGAGAGAGAGAGAATTTTCTCGCGAAAGAGAAAAGGGACTGCCTCTAAAAGGTTCGGTGGGCTTTTAGGAGCCGTATTATTACGTTACTCCGTATTATTCTTATCTGAGTGTACAGTCGTGAGAGCTGCATCGTACAATCCACTCGCTCTCTCTCTCTCTCTCTCTCTTTCTCTCTGTCTATCTTTCTTGTATCCTCTCCTTTCCACCATTCGCCGGTTCTAACAATCTACCAACCCGTCCTCGTCGTCGTCGTCCTCCTCCTTCTCCTCCTCCTCCTCCTCATCCTCCATCTTCTCCCCTCTCTTCCTTCTCTTCACCAGTACCCACTGCACTCGGCTTATCTCCGACGAGACACGAATCCAACTGTAACGTACGACTCGGAAGATGAAACTGTGAATACGCGCGCGCAGATCCTGCTTCACCCACTTCATCTCCCCTCCCTCCCATCACTACCCTCACGCCTTCGAAGAAAATTGTTGAGAGACTAATTAATGTCATCCGGATTAACCGGGAAGGAAAATAGGATTTCATTTCGTAAGAGAGAGAGAGAGAGAAAGAGAGAGAAAGAGAATGGGAGAGAAAGAGAGAGAGAGAGAGAGAGAGAGAGAGAGAGAGCAGGAGAGAGAGAGAAAGGATTACAATTTTAAAGGGATATTCGATTTTATGAATTATTGTTTCATGTGTAGCATATATGTGCATGTATATCTATGTACATAATGTAACATATAGTAGCACGAATTGTATATTCTCTCTCTTTCCCTCTATTCCAACCCCCCCCCTCCCCTCATCCCTCCTCCTCACACCTTCTATGTTGTAGATTTAACGTTGATAACTGTAGCGAAAACTCGTCACGATTTTTAAAAATGCTCTTTACGTCTTCTACTTTACGAGCTAAAATATATGAAAGACGAAAAATTTATTTGAAAGAAAAAAAATGCCCTATTCTATTTGTTGTTATAATTAACTTGTCAGAAGTTAACTATAAAGCATACGAATACATTTCGCAAATGGAATTTTTCAATTCCATTTCTATGAAAAGTTAGGTGGAGCGAACGCTTTTCGTGATGTTGATTGTATTAGACAATTTCGTTGGTCGTGCCTAAAAATGCATAGAAAATCTTCAGGTCAGTGCCGATTTTACGAGCCCGTATATCTCCACCGATTTTTATTCCTTTTCATTTATTTTTTGCCATACGATGTGTACCTATGTCAATCGTAACACTTCGCACCTGTCTATCTACAATAATATTTACGCGCCGAAAGATCGGCAACGAATGAATTACTATGAGTTTTTATAATTCTAGAATGTAGTAACAATAAATCATGAAAATATCGGCGATTGTTAAAATACCTTCTCTGACTGAAATTGAAAACATTTTCTTTAATTAATCATCACACAAAATGCATTAGTATTATCATTTTTTGAAAATACTAATGGATACGCGTACATAATGTGATTACACATTTCAATGAAGAATAATTATTAAAACAATTATTATAACGTTTCATTGAGATTATTAAGTCGATAAATTATGATTTGTTTAAACGAACAAAAATATAGAGATAAATAGAAAGAAAGAGAGACAAAGAGACGAAAAGAGAGCTTTAACAAAATCTCAGATTCTCATTCAAAATGCCAATCGTAATTCCATACAATAGATATAGTATTTCAGTTTTTGAGATACCAACTAGAAATATGCGAATGTCGTCTAGCAAGTGAAAGAGAGAGAAATACTTTCGAGATACCACACGATAGATATATGTACGAGTATGCGAGTTTCCTTGGCCTTCGTTCTGGAATTTAACGATGCCCAAATACTTGTAATATGTAAGGAGCCAACGATTCCTTCAAAATGGAAAGAAATTCGTTCGATATTGAAAAAGCCCATGAGAGATACTAACGTTCAATTATTATCTGAAATCAATAAACAATGTTGTCCCATTTATAATCGGAATAAATGAGTCTATTAATTTTTATTTCAAATAAATACAATCATTTGTGTTGAAAAGTTTCAATGAAAAGCAATCGAACTCACGTACGTATGTAGGTTAAGTACATAATCCTTCATTTTGATCACTAAATAACTGAAAAGGAAAAAAAAGAAAGAAAGAGTATCGACTCCGATTGGCCGAGTAATTTTGAACTCTCTTTCTCTCTCTCTCTCTCTCTCTCTTTTTCTTTTTCTTTTTCTTTTTACTCTGGACACAAGTGCTATTTATGTAGACCGACCCCCCACGAATGGGCGCGGCAACTTTAACTATCCTTCTTGAAGCAGCTCAACTCAAGCCTTACCTACCAGACATCAACCATCCCATTCAAAACCGCCCTTCGCTAAGCCATTATCCTCCTAAAGGATCTTCCGTGTCCTCGCAAGATACCTTGGTCGCTCTAGCTCCTCGAAATTTCATAAGCAACTTTCTCCTTCAAGCCTGCGGCTGGTTATCGACTTTCCAGAGAGTTTTCCGTACAGCAAAAGAAAAAGATAGACAGATAGATAGACATATATTGTAAATAGAGACAGAAAGAGAGAGAGAGAGAGAGAGAGAGAGAGAGAGAGAGAGAGATAAAGAGGAAAATAGAATGAAAGAAGTATAAAAATATTTGTAATTCAAATTACAACGAAATATAACAGTAGGACGCATTGTAAATGGATTAGAAAGGACGAATTTCCTTTGACGTTATCACTTGATAAATTATTATATTTTCGAAACGACTCAACTCCATTCTATTGTCGTTGCTTGAAAATATTTAAAATCATTTCTCTTTTGTGACTAAAGAGAAAGAAAGAGAGAGAGAGAGAAGTTATTGATCTACCTTCAAGCAGACGAATGATACAAAATTATTGGAATATCCAATTCCGACGATCGTGACGTAAACAAATTTGAGGCTCGACGTAACCGATGCATCTCGGCTGTTCGATTCGACATAAAAAAAAAATAAAAAAATAAAAAAAATAAAAAAAGAAAAAAAAGAAAAAAATGCGATGCTATCCGAGAGATAACGAGAGCGAAAGTAAAGGATAGAGAAATGGAAATAGATCGATATGGGAGTCGTTTCAAAGAAATATTAAAATCAAAGTCAATAGTTTGAACCCGTAACAAATCTATGGTGGGGATCAAGATCTCTTTATCTTTTTCCTTTGGTCTTAGTCAGGTACCTTACTCGGGATAGTTGGTAAAGTGAGATAGATAGAGAAAGAAAGAAAGTATCAAGAGGAAAGTAGTGGCCAAAGGGCTAAGAGGGATGACAAAGAACTTTCTCGAGGTGTCGTGCCACCTGCAGAGCGAAGATCCTTCAAAGAAAGGTCGAAGTATTCTCGAAATGCTTTGGATTCTTCCATGAATTCTTTCTCTTTCTTTCTCTTTTATCTAACCAACTTCAAGCTCTCTTTTTTTTTCAATTCCCTCCTTACCCCCCCCCCACCACTTCTCTCTCTCTCTCTCTCTCTCTCTCTCTCTCTCTTTATTTTTGCTCTTTTTGTGTCTTGCCACGGCACTCGAGTGCTTCGAGGAGGTCATTTCCGTGGCGCTGTCATAATTTACGTAACTGCATAATTCTTCTTGTTTCCACTTATGCAATAGGAACAACGGGTGCGCCGTCGCTCGTAAAGATAAAAAATTGTCACCGGCCAGTCGAGATTACCAGGCGCCGTGCTACTATTTCACTTTTACGGAGTCTCGCCGTACGGCTAACCAGCTTCTCCATCCCGATTACGGGATACCCTTTTCTCCTTTCTTCCTTGCCTTTCTTTCACATTCTACTGATTGAGATCTAAAGAGCTTCTTTTCTATGTCTCTCACCGCGAGAAGAAACACTCACCTCTTTTATCCCTATTCCTTTATTTCTTTTTTTTCTTTCTTTCTTTCTTTCTTCCTTTCTTTCTTTAGTTTCTTTAGTTTCTTCTTCTTCTCTTTTTCTTTTTTCTCTTTTTTTTTCTTTTCTTTTTCTTTTTCTTTTTCTTTTTCTATCTACGGATATCCTTAAACGTCTCTCATTTCGTTACGTGTAAAATCGATAAGGCAACTTGCGTAAAATCATTATACGAGTTAATTGCATACTTTCAATTGTACACTTACATGTATATGTATTGTAAAAAAATTTACAATATATTCAATAGATTTATTTATTAATCGTATATTAAATTTAATAAATTCTTATTTATATCAGAGATTCGATTATTTTATCTATTTCGATTTTATTTTTTTATTTCTGATCAAATTGAGCATATGAAAGATCTTTACTTTTTCACGATGTTATTATGCAATCTTTCTTTATTTGAAAAACTTTTTCCATCTCTCGCTCGACGTTTTGAGCTTTTTCCTATAAATTATATAGGCCTTAGGCTATTTATATATATATATATATATATATATATATATATATATATCTTCCTATACAATTTCCTAGAATTTATGTAAATGAACGATATCCGTTTATGAAAATATTTTTTCTCCTTTTTTTTTTTCTTTTTTGGCTATCTAGAGTACCGTCAGCTGTACTTCTTAAAAAGAACGTAGGTCAATGTGCCAAAGATTATTAAGATAAAATGTAAGTTGATGTTCTAACATCTAACTTGTATATATTATGTCAGAGATAGAAATCTTAATAATTTATTTAATAATCTATAATTTTAATTTATAAAATCGAGAATGTTCAATTTGAATAAAATAAAACATGATATTTTTTCATTTCTTTTATGGAGCAAAAAAATCACACAGATTATCTCTCTCTCTCTCTCTCTCTCTCTCTCTCTCTCTCTCTCTTTCTTTTTTCTCTCTTTCCAAAAATAATTCTCCCCCCCAAAAAAACCCGAATAATTTGATATTCGTTAAATTTTAATAAATCATTTATATACGATATATTCTTACTGGTACGCATTGTACATGTTGTTTCACATCTTTAATAATCATAAAAATCATATACTATTTCAAACGAATGTTACCGCAAAACTATGAATGTCTTATGTTCGTACATACGTGCTCGTACATACGATACAATGTTTACCTTTGAAAAAAAAATTTCCGCATCTTTCTCATATCCCGTGATTATCCAAGTCGTACTTGTAAAATTTTCACGTCTCTATCATTAACGAGACTTCCATAGGAACATATTTAACGAACGAACGTAAGTTCACTACCGTTCAAAAACGTGTGTGTACTTTAACGACAGGTATGAACAAAATATGAGTAAGAAATGAGAATGAAGAAAAAGAAAAGAAAATCCATTTGAAAAAAAGAAAATCCATTAGAAAAGAAATAAATTATTTTAAATATATTATGCAATTGCGCATTTTCACGTCACCGTAAGAAAAAGTTCTGTTTCATTTTTTGCCTTTTTAAGTAAACTTTTTTATAAAGTGATTCGTTTGGAAAAAAAAAGAAAACAAAATAAAAAAGAAACGAAAAAAGAAACAAGACAAAAAAAAAAAACATTCCTTACTGTAATATTGTAATTCGTATTGCGCAGCACGTAGACATAATAATAAAGAAAATGATACTCTAATACCATACTATTTTGAAAACCATTTTGAAAAGAAAGAAAGAGATAGAGATGAAACCTTACGAATAGCTTTAAAAGACAATTGTCGAATACGTATTCCGATCAGTGTAGAAGCAAACGATCCAAAACGCAAATCGATAATAGGCCTATCCCAAGTGATCACGCCATTCTTTTAAATTGGAATCCTCAAAATCGTAGACAGCTTCGTGTTTCTTTTCGAGAATATAACGATAACAAATCTAAATGATCAAAAGTATCGACGTTTTTTGTAAAAATGAATACCGTCGTAATTCGAAAGATATATTTAAGATTAAATTGATTTCTAATATATATATATATATATATATATATATATATATATATATATATATATATATATAAATATAACTTTTTTACTAAGAGATAGAAAGAGAGAAAGAGATGAATGAAATCGATTCTAAAAAAGAAAAAAATTGTAAACGATAGTAAGAATAAATAGTCTGTTCGTTCATTAACAAGGAAACGTTCAAGATAGATTTAGTCTTAAATTATCTAATTAATTATTAATTTACACATCTACAACGATCATTTTAACGGTATAAATTGATCGACAAAAAAATTAACGAAGGATAAACGAGACGAGCAAAAAGATCGATGAGCCTGTTCTTCTCTAATTAATTCTTTCAGCGCTTCATTAAACTAACGATCGAAATAAAAAGAAAAGGAAAGAGAGAGAGAGAGAGAGAGAGAGAGAGAGAGAGAGAGAGAGAGAAAGAAATGAAATGAGCACAATGATAGGAGACGACCGTCGATACAAATTTACATCGTTGAATCTTGAGGGAAATTAATCCTCGCTTGGACAACTCCATCGAATACTCGATGTCGCAACAGATGTCTCATGAGAATCGATACACATGTTACTCTCCACTCTCCCATTCGACTTTGCCATTCGATTAGCTTGAGTTTGACGGAAACAGCTGATTGATTCTGATATCGAGACGTTCCAATATTGAGTTTCTGTATCCACGAAAACGGTCTGTTACAAACGCGCTCATCGAAGTTTCAACTAGAGGTTTGCAGTAACTATGTAATCACTAGACGTCTATTAATCCTAAGACGATACTTAATTCTCAATGATAACAATGGCTTCACATCTTCGAAATCGAAACTAATATTTCTTTTGAATCTCTCTCTCTCTTTCTCTCTCTCTCTCTCTCTCTCTCTTTCTTTCTCTTTTTTTTTTTTCTTTGCTATCCAACTATTCCTTTAAAACCTTCATATAACAATTTGTAAAGTTCGCAAAGTTTCATGTGCCAACCGAGCGTGTATCTTTCTCAGAAGCACGCCACGCCACGACAGCGTGCAATCATAAATCTTATTCGATCATAAATCCAATAGAAATAGTTCAGTGGGTAGCTGACAGTGCGACTTCGATCGAAGACTGAACGAGGAGAGAGAGAGAGAAAGAGATAGAGATAGAGAGAGAGAGAGAGAGAAAGATAAAGAGTAAGAGAGTTTCACAGTACACGATGTGGAAAAATGACTTTGAACGAAGGCCGATTCTCAAGATAATCGCTTTTCTATCGGTCTTTTCCTACGTGGCCTGCCGAGAGGAAACACATCGAGAAAAGACGAGGATACTGTAAAGAGAACTCTCGTAGAAAAGAGAGAAAGAAAGTAAAAGAGAGGGAAAGAGAGATCGATCGACTTCGTACGTCTTAGTGAAAGAAAAAGATGGAGAAGAAAAGAGAGAGAGACACACAGAGAGAGAGAGAGAAAGAGAGAAAGACGAAAAAATTGCTCTCTTTTCAGCCTCGAAATCGTAGCAATTAAACTTGAACGAATGTACGAGCTTGTACGTACGAGCTTGTTTCATCGGACGCCTTATTAAACGTTTTCTCTCTGTGGAGAAGAAGACCACCAGGAACGGTTAACACGCTGCCATAGAACTGCCACGTTGCATTATCCACTTCTAGAAACTAACACGACGCTAGAAATGCCGTTAGAAAGCGATTGGATCAGCGAGAGCGTTGATTTTGTTTCTCCTCCTTCCTACAGCCCTCTATTCTATCCCACCCTCTAACACTGTTAATTGGCAAAACATTGTAGGTAAAGTTGCAAAACCGGTAGCGTTCTGGTGAATAAGAGAAAGAGGGATGAGATAAAAGAGAGAGAGAGAGAGAGAGAGAGAGAGAGAGAGAGAGAGATAAAGTGTATACCTTCGAATTCGAAGCCTTTTGTCGAATCATTCGTCTTTCCGGGCACGAAGGAAATGGAATAACTTCCCCCAAAGCTAATTTCTGTACGAACGAGCTTCCCAGATGAAAAAGGAAATAGGAAAAAATTGAGAGATGAATGTAATATGCAAAGAATGTAACCGAGAATAAAAGTAGTGGTCTCTTCTATGCTACGAACGTTGAAGTATAAAAGCATGATAAAGATTTTCTACGAGATAAAATTGTTATGTTTAATTAAGTAGAAAAATGTGTCCGTAAAAAGAGACGTTCTACATTCTTTCGAAATTAATGGTATTAAAATATGCTTATGATATTTATTTATTTACATATAAATTTTATTTTATTATAATTCTTAAAAATTCCTTCATAACAATTAATATTCATTAATAAAAAATCAAATATTTTTTCGATTGCTAACATCGGATAAATGATTGTTTTATTGAATTTACTTTATCAATCACCGTCACGTTGTCATCGTTATTTTTGGAGGATTAAAATTATATGATAAAGAAGAGATTTCATTCTGACAATTGTAATGCATTAAACTATCCAAAAACGAAACGAGAGATTCGTTGTGATGACGTAGCCACAATCGAACATCGAAATTTCTTTAAATTTCGTTGTTAGAGTATTTTCATTGGTTAATGAACTTAATCATTCATGCATTTGGTCTCATCGATCGCTTCGATCGTACGAGTATTTCGGGCGAATTTCCAAGGGACGGACCATTTACCTTGAACGATCGTAATTGGATAACCAGATATTCTATGGAGTGACATTAAGCCACACCATAACTACTCACTCGGATCAGAAAGATCTTCTAGGAGAAGCGGTTCGTCACTTTGCTTCATGATTCCTTGGACAATGAATATGTCCTTTTCGAATTATGAGTACGTTCCATTTTACGATCGATCGATTATTTCTACGATCAAAGAATTACATCGATAGAATCATTTCTAATTCATTTTTATATCCGATTAACTATACAAAAATACATTTATTGTTATTATTATGAACATTTAATCATCTACAATACGAATTATTCCCAATATTTTCTTTCCTAATTTTGATTATTCATCAATAATTTAACAATATATATTGTATAACAATAATTATATTCATGTTTAATAGCGTAAAATTAATCGTCGAATTATATATATATATATATATATATATATATATATATATATATTATTAACGCTTGCCTGTTATAATTATAATAACAAAAGTTGCAATTACAATAGATTTAATTCAACAAATTATTTGCCAAATATTCAAAATTATCATTCGTGTTTATTATGCATACATACATACATACATACATACATATATATATATATATATATATGTACGTGAAGAGACGAACTTGAGTATGTGTGAGATAGAGAGTGTGAATCGAGAGTAGCGTATGCAAAGAGGAGGAGTTCAGTGCGGCAACTCAATAATGTAAACAGCCGAATAGTAATCGAGTGTCTCGTGGGAAGATAAAGATCGTAAAAATAAAAGAAAACAAGCTTTAATAATAAGGCAATCAGGGTCTAACTATCAATATTTTTTTTTTGCTTTTTATTTATATATATATATATATATATATATATATATATATATATATATATATATATATATTGTATTTTATTTTCGTGGAGAGAGATTTCCTTCCATACTAAACCTATCATTAGGATTCCTTTTGTTAGATATCCTTTCGGAAGGACTGACTAAAGAAAGAGAAACCTACATATATATATATATACCTATGTATGTATAATATCACTAAAATCGTAAAGGATTAATAATTCCTAATAGTAGTTCTTAACAATCACAAGGTTTCTCGGAATGTACGATTCCATTAGTCTCATTAAATAATACAGTACGTCCTGACGAAGATATCGTGAAGGGTTCGTTGATCTAATCGAAATGCCGAAGACGACGTCGACGAAGCGTCAAACTCTGCGAAGTGAAAGACGTGACGTGACATGTGAGAGAGAGAGAGAGAGAAAGAGAGAAAGAGAATCGATGTTCAGGACTCGAAGGGGAATGACAGAGAATGTTCAAGGAGGGAACGAAGAGAAGGATCAGGACATTGAGGAAAGGATGAACCATGGGACCACAGAATCTTCGTAAAAGCGTAGCCCCAACCCAATAGAATACGTAATCGTCTTCTTTATAAACGCTGCAGCAACCTCTCGTGCCCAGCGAAGGATTTTCTTCCTTCTGAAATCCGTGACCACGGCTCGCGTGACTCTCACGACGTGAGTTGAATTTCGTATTGAGATCTATCCTATCTATCTATCTCTTTTTCACTACCCACCTATCATCTCCCTCTCCCCACTCTCCCATTCTCTAGCCTATCCTTCTCTCTTATCGGCTTTTCCTATCTCAACAACAAGGGTCTCGCTAAACGAGACGAGATAAGACCGTTGCCTGAACGAAAACGATCAAACTTACACTTTTATCGGATTTTATAACGTTACTCTGATCAATCATGATAACGTAATAATCTATAAAAAAAAAAAAAGAAAAAAAAAAGGAAAGAAAAAAAATTGTATACTTGTTTTCATAGTCAATGGAATTTATAATAACGTTAATGATATTTTTATTTTATATGTATATACATATATATATATATATATATATATATGCATGTATATATAAATAAATATATGTATATGTATATAATATAAATGAATGAGAAAAGATAATTTAAATATTATCATTTAGATGTCTCCATTTCGTAGCACGTCATATAAAATGTAAATTATATAAAATATATCTGTAATTATAGGTACATATATCTGATTAAACATATTGTACAAATAGATCGTAAAGTAGATGTATAAATCTATGAGGAACGTATGTCAATTTTACCTTCCGTTTTCAATGATAATGATTAATAATTGATAAAACTGTAATGATATTTACAAAACGAATCGATAAAATGAGTTTCATTTTTAATGAGATAGATTTGTTAAATCGAACGTTTTTATTGATCCTTAAAAAAAAATCTCTACGGGATGGTATTACGATGGTGTAAGTGAATTCGACGATACTAAGAACAACGAACTAATGCAAACCAAATTACGACAGTATAAAGATAGGTTCACCGCTTTGAAATATTAGACTGAACGATATCGACATTACACATACCTATATAGAAGTGGATATACCTCTTTGAAATATGGTAAACCAATATCGTTACACTAGCTAGTACTATCGTGCGGTAATGCAAAGGATCTAAAGCACGATTCTTATAAGAAAATGTCTTTTCACGAATTTGACTAATTTTTGGATAAGCATAATTCTATAGTTTTCGTACTATAAGATTTAAAAGAGTCAAACGTAAAGGTATAGGTTCATCGACTGGATCGAATGTACACGTACGTAAATGCTTACGTACGTATATATATATATATATATATATATATATATATATATATATATATATATGTATAAGATTAATATTCATTGGTACTATAGTTTATATAATATATTGATAGATGCAGAATGTATCTATGGAATGCATTTAAGCAGCTAGATATTTGAATTTGATATTCAACATATATGGATATAGGATTATATAATGTATAACAGCTATGCAAGTAACAATATGCAAATGTGCATATAGTAATTTTTTTTCATAAGTACATATAATATAGATGTGATATTATTTAATATGTGATATTTATGAATACATTGTAGACATGTTGATATTCTCAAAAGTATTTGATACATCCAACACATCTGTAGAATAAAAATGTCATGCATGACAAAACGTACATTATATCTTTTTTTTGCATATAAAAACTTATGCAATTCTACATAGAGACCAACACGTGTATATACGCACGTAGGCACTCACACGTATTTACGAACGAGTATTACATACATACATACATAAAATTGGAAAGCCTTTATACCTTTGTACGTTAAATCTGAATCTTCTTAAATTTGTAATACTCGGGAAACGGATTATAGGGGCAAATTGTATCCATTCAGACATTATTTCAAAATAACGTGAACCATACGATATATTTAAAAATTAAATTCAAATTCGCAAAAAAAGGAAAAACCTTCTTTCCAATAAGAATGACGCTAAGAAGAACTTTGCTCTATGTTGAAACATTAAACTTTCAAATATTATTTGATGCCGAAACACGTCTCGTGATTTTCTTCTCTATTTCCATATTTATATACGTATATGTACATAAGTATCTCTTTCTCTTTTAGGATACAGTCATTTCGTCAGTTTCCATTTGCAAGAAGGACGAAAACGCGTATGAATTCGTAGAAGACTGGTCGCGGTCTAGGCAAACTGTTTCTACTTTAACTAACGTTCGCAATGATATTGCGAGATATTGCAGGAAGTAGCATCTGAGATACACGCGAAAAAGATAAATAACTAGCGAAGACGTTTCGAGTAGAAAGCGTCACCACGTTGAAAATCTCTTAAAAGCAGTTGCGGATACTGCCGTGCTTCCTTTCGATAACACGATAAACGCGGAAATTCGTCTTGATAGAAAGCGAAAGAGAAAAATTCAATATTTTTATTTCCTCTGTTTCTTCTCTCTCTCTCTCTCTCTCTCTCTCTCTCTCTGTGCATGTATGTCTTGCTTTGATTTTTAACAACAATCCGATTGCTTAAAAGGATAATGATTGTCATAACTTCAATGAAATTCATTTATTAATGTAGGTCTTTTTCTTCTCTCTCTCTCTCTCTCTCTCTCTCTCTCTCCCTTTCTTATCCTTCTATCTCTTTCACTTTTTTTTTGAATATTTAAATGCGACCTCTTACCTAACCGGTTAAAATATGGTCACATTTATATTTTCGCCTTTATTAAGTAGGCGAAGCTTGCTATTAGAAAAGTCCAACTTCTTGATGGTTTCGTTTAATTCAAAAAGATTTTCAAGCAATGAATAAGCCATGAATATTTATAAAGGTTCTTTCACATCGTTGTGATGAAACATCAAGAGTGAGCCCCAGCAGTTTGGCAATATTCGTAAGTACGTACGTATGCATGTATGTAAGGTATCTACATACAATCAGTTATAGTAATATTTCAACGCGCATTTTAAATTGAATAACATTTCTTGAAGTAAGAAAAATTTTAGAAATTTTTCAATATATACGAAAGATAAATAAAATAATTATTATATCAATATTACATCGTAAAACTTATCATTTCTAATTGCGATATTAAAAAATTCTCATTTATATGAATATAATATTTTATAAAAATACTTGAGATAAAAAAAAAAAAAAAAAAAAGAGAAAAGAAAAAGAAAAAGAAAATAAAAGAGAAAAAAGAATTTCTAAAACATCTCAACTCTACTGCGTATTCTTTATCATTGCCGTTGAAGTGAAACAAATATTTTTAAATTCTCTACGGACTTACTTTATATGATACATTAATTTCTCTCTATATCTATTCAAATATTCCGAACATTTTTCTTTTAAAAGTTAGTGAATTTCAAAAAGTGCACGAATATTTCTATGGCCAAGATACACATACATGCACACACACACACACACACACACACACATATATATATATATATACATATATACACATAAATGTATGTCGTCATAAGTAACGATTCACAAATCAGAATTTAAATCTTGGCAAAGGCGAGAACCAAATCTTTTTCCTCTTAAGGCGTAAGAATAATTTGGGTGTGACCATAAGCGAGGTGGAGAAGAAGTTAACGTTCGAGCGTTCTTGGCTTTAGGCCAAGAATCGCACGAACGCGTCCGAAGAAATGAATGAAAGATTCAATATGGTTTCGATGTATAACGTGGATATAACTCTAGATAGATATCGTATATATTCGTACTTATATATAACGTGTCTTGTGTATAATATCCGCCTAGTCGAGAGAGGCACTTTACTTTCAAAGCTCTCTTGAGGATTCTAGAACGTTAGCCAACTTCTAATCTCATCAGGTCCATCCACAAGCCACACCAATTATTAATCTAAATTAAGGACCTCTGCGTTTAATTATTTTTCCCTTTATAAATATATCTAAGTATAAAATAATTCACATACACATGTGAATATAAATAAAAATATATATTTTCTATGATATATATGTAAATGTATATATATATATATATATATATATATATATACATATGTGTGTGTGTGTGTGTTTATATATTTGTTCAAGTATAACGAATAATAATAGTTAAACATTTGTGGTCTTATGTCAAATCAGCTTTTTAATCTCTTAATAATAAACCTTTTAAACCATGAAAAGAAAATATTGAAATAGAAAATATTAAAAATATAAATAATATATTCTCGAATCGAAAACAATTGTATTTAATATATCGAAATTAATGATTCCAGGTAAATAAGTGTAACTACGTATACGGACATAACGTACGAGAGTTACGTATGTATATATATATATATATATATATATATATATATATATATATATATAGTGTATGAATTGAAAAGGAAATATTTTAATAATAATCATTTGTATTTATCTTACTGTAAATTGATTACACGAACTTTTCACTTGGAAAGTTGCCCTTCGAACGCGGTTCTCGTAGGTCCGAGTGAATAAAAAAAATAAAAAAGAAAAAAAATATCGAATTTAATCGACAGGACGTATCGTTCGTTTATCGGCTTGATTCGTTCGAATGCAAAACGTAATCCACAGACTACCTCCTCTCCTCTTGGAAAGTATTCCTACTGTGGCATACTGATAAAATATCAAATAAAACATCGCATCGTTCTCGCCAACGATTAAAAAACTACTTTTCGATGATATCCCTACGAATTACTTGAATATTTTTCTTCTATTTTTTATTTTTGTTTTTTTGTTTTTTTTTTTTTGTTTTCTTTTGTAAAAATAAATAACGTATTCTTCGACCTGTAAAATTGCGACGAGCCATGTTCCATGTCGACGTCAAAGATAAATAAAAGTTTTATTTATCGAAACAAGATATTGATTCGACTTTTGTTCTTAATATAAGTTATATCTTATAATATATACGTTTAATAAAACGAATAAAGTTACAAAAATCTATAATAAAAATCTATGATCTTAGAAGTAATAACTATATATTTCAATTTGAGAACAAAGGATAAACACTCTATCATGAAATAAATAAATAAAATGTCATAAGCTATATAAAAGTGTAACGATAGATTGAATTCTTATGTAGGATAAATAAATATTGTCAGAAATATTACGTTTACAATTCATATTTTCATTTATCAAATATCTTACTATCTAAATTTTATATACGTTATAATGCATTTATAGAATATCACGAGAAAAAAAAAAAGAAAAGAAAAGAAAAGAAAATAAATGAAAAATTAAAGTGAGGTTTTCAATTATAATCTTTTCTTTTAGAAACGATGCAAATCCATTCTTATATGGACAAAACTTACATCGTAAAAATCGAATGATCTTTGTCCAAGGATGAACAGTAGTACGTATAATTTAAGAACGTTAAGTCGGTATTTACGTTAGAGGCCAGTCGTCAGTACTAACGACGTTCGCACCAGCTTTAACAAGTCGACGAATAATTCAGTGCTTTAATTACGAGCCCTAGCGAAAGCTCGCTTAATATTGCAAGCAACTCTTGGTTGCTCCGGTTTGGAAGCGTAGACTCCTTCCTCACTGTCGGTTAGGCTCGCACCCGAATTTGTTATGATCCTTTAGAGAATATCGACTTGTGATCATTCTCTTTTCCTCTCCCTTCTACTTTTCGAAGCTTGTAACCTACCATTCTTGGTGCCCTTTTTACCCTTCTTAATTTGTTTTGAATGGATTATCCCGTTCGAGGAGTATTTTCGACAAGATCGATCGTGAATGAACGAAGGAAAAAAAAGAAAAAAAAAAAAAAAGAAAAAAAAACAGAGAAAAAGAAAAAAAAGAAAGAGAAGAAAAAAGATAAAGGAGAGAGAGAGATAGAGAGAGAGAGAGAGAGAGAGAGAGAAATACAATAGTTGCGATTGACAAAAACCGATTTTCGAAACAATACCTATGCCGTCAAAGTTTCTCATTTAACGCACGTTAATTCTCTCATTTGCCTCGACCATTTTTTTCGTGTTTATCCACGAACGAACGTGAACGTAAAAATTTAACGAGAGTTCGACTCGATCGAAATTACATCGAACTTTATAGATAATAGAGATTGTAAGTAGAACACATAGAATTCGTCTATTTAAAAGGAGAAACAATTATACCGATCGAACGGAACTTTTATATATTGTTCGAGTTTCCATTTTAAATCTTATGATATAATCTATTGTAAATATATCGTTGAATGATCATTATTAAAGAAATATATTAAGAATCACGAATTGCATTGATCAGACAATTTTTTTTCCTCGATCATTTCAATTCATATTCATACTTCTCGTTTATCGGTATTACTTGTCACGTACAACGATTTTATTTATTCTAGAGTAAAATCGAACAGAGATAATATCAAAAGTGTGAAAAACGATAATCTCTTACCTGACGCTATTATTACTTTTCGTAAAACAAATAAATAGAAAGGAGACCGAACAAAAATTTATAATTATTATGATCGCAATCATGCGAATATACATATGGATATTCGTAATTCTCATATGAAATTTTTTCAAAGTATACAATTTCGAAATAATGGTAATGCGTATTATAATTTTCAATGCGAGATAGATCGAAGTTATTACTGAGCTCACGGTATCAAATATTGATCGACCACCAGAAATATTTTCGAATTTGGTATTTGGGTCGATGACAGAGCCAAAATACAACGTGGCCGTTGATTTAAAAACAAAAAAAAGAAAAAAAATAATAAACCTTAACAAGCAGAAACACGTGCAACCGTAATCTAATGATAATAACGTTAAACTTTTACCATAACTTCGACGTTCGTGAGAAAATTCACTATTCTTTTGAACAGCACGATCCTTTGAAAATTATTCCGAGAATAACAATGTGAAATGCTTTATGCGACATATGTATTGGGCGTTATTCGTCGCGATAATTAATTTTAGCCTCGAGTCATCGGCACTATTTGCCCATTATTTCCGTGCGACTTGCAACGTTTCGCAATTATATATATATATTACATTAAATCATGATTGTAGTAAAAAAAATCTGTAATTATAATATACTTTCGTTCTCTTTTTTATTTATACATATTTGATTATAACATTTGATATCAACTTTAAATCGTTAAAATAACACAATTTTATTTTTTACGTTTCATTACTTTTTATAAACATAAAACTATTCTCCGTTTATAATTCATAAAGACATTTAACACTAACAGGAAATGAAACGAGTCAATAGAGAAATCATAGGGGATATTTGAAATAAATAAATAAATAAATAAATAAAGAAAGAAAGAAAGAAAGAAAGAAAGAAAGTAAAAACGAGAAAAAGAAAGAAAAATAAAATGCACAGGGGGAAAAAAATGCGATCAAATGTATAGATCAAATCCGTAAAATCCGCGTTGAAAATCGTAGTGTAAAATTGCGAAAAGGATTATCTACTTTGAAACGGTGAGGTAACAGACATGTTGCCGTGTGTCGGGAATCGATAGCTTTGATTCTTGAATTTGTCGAATCGGAGGTAGCGATCGTCGTCAGATAAATAAATGGTTTTACCTTTTTTCCTATCCAATTATTCGTCACAAAATAGATACGATTTGAAAGCGTAGTTCAAAATGTGAAAAATCGAACTGATCGTTTCATCGTATGTATAGCATACGACATATACGGATACAAAGATATCGTTGCCGTTATCCATTAGGAAGAATAAGAAACTCGAAACTAGGTTTTACACGGTTCGAAAAGTTCATTAGATTTAAATATTTATAAGATGGGGAGAGAGAGAGAGAGAGAGAGAGAGAGAGAGAGAGAGACGGAGAGAAGAAATGGGGGTTTGGTCAATTCGAAAGCCAAGGGAAACTACTTTGATTCTTTGTTCCCGCGAGTACATTCTGTGAAAATGAGAAAAAGGAAGAAAGATAGAAAGAAGTAGAAAGAGAACGTTCGGAAAGTTCCTCGTGACTATGAAACGAGACGACTTTCAAGAAAACGAACGCCGAACCTAATTGACCGTGCGACTCCTGGGATTGGAAATGCGAATCTTCTTCTTGAAGCTTCTTTCTTACTTGGCAGACGTAGACTATTGCGATAAACGATATAACAAAGACTGAACTGGAAAAGGACTTAAACCGAGTCTCGAATCTCTTTCATATTATATTACGTACCTACTTTAGGTAAAAATCGATCGGAGTTGTGATTGATTAAAGGAGAAGAATAAGAGGAAGAGGGGGAAAAAGTGTTCAGTCTAAAAGAGAACAAATGGACTCGATAAAATATTCTCTCGATTCGAGAAGTAGCCTCGGACTAGGACGATATATTTTTATATAACGCTCGATAAATCGACCTTAAATATTCCAAATTTACTAGGCTGAACGAGGGTATTCATGATAACAGAGAGGGCCAAGCGTTTGGAATAAACCTAAAGACAAATAGGCTGGAATATGATGTACAAACTGGGGGAAGTTTCAACGTATATAATATATATGTATACGTATCGATAGATATATATATATATATATATATACATACGTACATATATATATATACATATACATATGTACATATATATGTATATAGATCTATATAGGTAATTTATAAGCGGTCCAAACATAAATTGTCCCAGGATAGGATTAAGTGCGACCCGAATCCTTCGATGTGTCGACCGGTGAAATCGTACTAACGGAGGAAGCAGGATCCTCCGGAGGATTCGAGAAAGGCCAGACTTGATAGACGGGGCGATAAAACTTTGGCAAAGACGTAAATCAAGCGGTACAAAGAGAGAAAGAGAGATGATGCGAGACAAGAGGAAAAAGGTAAAAGAAAAAGAAGAAGAAAAGGAGGAAGAAGAAGAAGAAGAAGAAGAAGAAGAAGAAGAAAGCAGATGGTAGTCGTGCGTACATTTTCGATCGGAAACTATCTATATCTATGAGAAAGAGAAAGAGTGGAAAAGAGAAGGATAGAATTGAAAACAAGATTGCTTCTGGAATACACGTGGTTGAGCCTAACGTAGACTTTAAAACGTATGGCCTGTATGTTCTAATCCCATGCGATGTCTCTCTACCGACTAGTCCCGTTGCTACTGCTTCTAAAGGAAACTCAGCTAGCAAACTCTGGTAGAGGAAAATCATGGAGCCATTAGAGGACCCTTTACCCCTGGGGCTATCGCTCTGCTCCCACCGACTTTTATTTCTAATATTATCTACTTTACTACCTTAACCGCTATACAAATTCTGTTATCGATGATAGTGCTGCTGTAGGGATAGAACGAAGAAGAGGATGATTTTTTAGGATGTATTTTTTCTTTTCCCTCTCTCTCTCTCTTTTTTATTTTTTTTTTTTTTTTTTTTTGAAGGGAAGAGAATTGCTACGTTTAAAATACTTTTGTTTAACGTACTTTGATATCATTTTTGAAAAAATTTATTATATATTTACTATTGAATTAGAATATAAAAGCATTGCTTAGTTATCCTTTATTTATTTATCAATTAATCGTTTTTACTTTATTCTTTCGTTTCAATTGCCTTTACGTTTCGTACTAATGTCAGTAATATATTTCAATGTATTTTTCAATAATGAACAATTAATCCAATAGAAATCTATGTCTGTTTGAACGAAAGCAACGTTCCATCCTTTTCTACTATAACATCATTTAATGCTTTAAACGAGATTAATCGATTCACATTAGTTTCGTCCGTTACAAAGTGATAACGCAATGTATATATCGCGTCCCTTTGTGAAGGTACTATCATTTCAAAATCTTGTCGGTCATCTCGTCAAATCGATGTCAAACAATAACAGTAACGATAACCGATAACCGATTGGAGTTACGAAAGACAGGAAAGAAAAGTAGACAGAAGTTAAAGAGGAAGGACAAAGAGGATGGGACTCGATAGAAATTGGCAGTAATTCCTTAAAGAAAGATGCACTCAGAGAAAATAGAAGAAAGAGAAAGGATGCGGTTAGAGAAAGAAGATAGAAATAATGATAACGATCACGTGCCTTTGTAGATAGTTACCCACTTCTCTTTTGCCAATAAGCTTACTAGGATTCGAAGTCCTGTTCTGGAATTCTACATTCCTTAAAAAGGGAAAGAAAACTTTCTCTTCTCCCTTCTAAGAGAAAGAGAAAGAGAGAGAGAGAGAGAGAGAGAGAGAGAGAGGAGGAAGTAGACAGGAAATTCCTTTCTATCTTCCTTCCCTTCTTTCTCTCCTTAACTCTCTAATGATTTTAAGACTCCCTGTAATCAGCACTTGTACTCGGTTAACGAAACGTCAAGTAAATGCTAGTCGTGCTCGTCTCTTCTCATTTTCTTCGATTTCTCTTGGCTAAGGATGTGAAGTAAAGTCGATTCGTTAAATAGAAAGGAAAGAAGGAATATTGTGAGAAAGAGTAAAATAACGAAACAAAATGTATCATTTCCGAAAGAAAAGAAGAAAAGAATGAAAAGAGGATTAGAAAGAGGAAGAGACAAAATCACAATATCGATTTATTATGCGACACGTTCCTTCGTTAGAGACATGAATATCGTTCGTTATTCTGACAATGTTACGATAATTTTGTTTAAATATTTGTAAAAAAAATTGGCCGACATCAAGAGAAACGAATACAAATTTCAAGTGCAACAGGCATTGCAAGAAAAATGTTTCTTATGTCGCGAGCGATATCATTTTTTTCTTCCTTTCTATTCTTTCATTCTTTCTCTCTTTTTTCTTTTTTTTTTTTTTTTTTTTTTTTATTCTTTTCTTCTCTCTTTCTTCTCCCTTTAACGATGGATTACAAAATACGTACGCAGAATGTATAAGATCGAAAATTCTTATTCTTACAGTACGATTAGTTTGTATAAAGAAAAAGGTATTAAAGAAAATGGCAAAGTACTTTCGAGCGCGCTCGAAGAGAGAGACAGAGAGAGACAGAGAGAGAGACAGAAAGAGAGAAACGTCCCAAGAGTAAGTTTCTTCTTCGTATAATTTGACACGCGATCCACTACCGAATTCGCGCCGGTGAACCTCTCGAGACAAAGGAAGAAATTGTTCCAACTTCGTTGCCATTTAACGGACCTTCTCTTTCGAATGTAAATTCACCAACTCAGACTTCTCTCTCTCTCACTCTTTCTCTCTCTCTCTCTCTCTCTCTCTCTCTCTCTCTCTCTCTCTCTTTCTCTATCTCTCTCTATCTCTTCATCTCCATAAAGGTACGACTGAGGATTTGGACTTAACGTGTTTCTTAATTTACACGTGGATGTTAAAATAATGCGAATAGGGCTTTAGGTACTTCGCTCCCTCTCTCTCTCGCTCTCTCCCTCTCTCTCTCTCTCTCTCACACACACACACACACACACTATACTTTACTTTATCTTCAAGTAAAATGATAAATGAAATAATAAAAATAACGAGTGTTTTTCTTTTTTTCTTATCATATCTTCCCTCTTTAACTATGTCTACTTAAATAAATTGATATCCTCATAAACGTTCAATTGGAAATAATATAAATCGAATAATACTTTCGATATATCAGTATCTATCTATTATCTTTTTCTTCTATTTCTTCTTCCTGTTCTTTTTCTTTCTTTATTTTTTCTTTCTTTCTTTCTTTCTTTCTTTCTTTCTTCCTTTTCTTTTCTTCTTCTCGTTAATGCGAGAAAAAGAAAAATATATAACGAAAGGTTACGATCCTCGATCGGACAAATATTACGGGTGATCGAGTAACGAACATTTATGTCGTGTTCGGTAAAGAACCGAAAGAGATCAGAACTAATTCCGTGGTTCGTACAAATCTCGTTCGTTCTCTCTCTCTCTCTCTCTCTCTTTCTCTTTGAAAAGGGATGACGAATTATCGCGGATTAATTCAGAAGGGAAACGTTCGTACGTCAGCGGCACGCAGTCGAGTGAGAGAAAGAAAGAAAGATAGAAAGAAAGAAAGAAAGAGAGAGAGAGAGAGAGAGAGAGAGAGAGAGAAGAGGTTGAGTAGACGACAAAAAAAATGGGGAAAAGCTCGTTTAATAGCCGACATAGCCATGGTATGAGGGCAGATAGCCCGTGTGTACATAAACGGCTGCTCTATTATCGTAGTGGGACGCTAATGTTTAAATCGATAACGTAGATACTCCCTTCCTCCTTCAACCTCATCCTACTCTTTCCCTCTTTCTCTCTTTTTGCGTGCTTCGAGAGATCGAAAGTGTATATATGTATGTATGTGTGTGTGTGTGTGTGTATGTGTATGTGTGAGAAAGAGAGAGAGAGAGAAGGTGGAAGAGAGGCGTTTAGTAGCTTTTGCAGGACCCGTCGACGTTCGAAGAAAGATGTGGATGGAATGATCTTTTTCTTTTCGCTTTTCTCTTTTTCTCTCTTTATTTATTCCCTTCGTGATTCATAATCTTTAACGTTCGCGTGTGAATAACAAATTAATATAACGCTGAGGAATATTACATGCCCGATAAACATTTTAAGAATCTTAAATAATTTTAATAACGTTATTAACGTGATACATATCGAAGAAGTATAATTGACGTTTAATTAATTGAACGTAATATGTCCGCGATTGATTCGCTTATATCTTTAATCTTTCTTAAAGCATCGGCTCTATCTTTTATTCTATTTTATGTTCTGTTTTATGTTTCGAACGAGTCTCGAAGTCTACGGGGACCTCCTCCCCTACGACTCGTTCGATAAATTCTGCTTAACCGTGGTGAAACGTGCGGAGAAAATCGTGCGGAAATAATTATCCGAGCACCGTTAATGTGTCTGCTTCGAAGAGAGAGAGAGAGAGAGAGGGAGAGATCGAGATGAAATGGAAAAAGAGAAAAAGAAGATACATTTCGTTGATAACCAGAAAAGATCTGCTTTCTAGAATTTCGCTAAATGCCGAATGATACTCTTCCAAATCTTTTTCTGCTTACTATCGTTATCAGTAAGACGAAAAAGAAGAGAATGAAATATCTTTCTTTCTCTCTTAGGAGAGAGAGAGAGAGAGAGAGAGAAGGAAAAGATACACATTACAAATATCAGATCTGTTTTTTTTTGTTTTTTTAAACTTATTCACTACGGTTCTAGAGTTATCTTCTAAGAGAGAGCGAATAAACGAATAAAATAAAATAAATGCGAAAAAGTTTCGAATAGGACAATCATTTTCTTCTTTTCTTCTTTTTACATCCCATTCATGTTTCTCTCTCTCTCTCTCTCTCTCTCTCTCTCTCTCTCTTTCTTTCGATTCAATGATAGAAACGTCGAACGATATTCGCTACATTGCTATGAATAGAAATAAATAAAATCACTAGCGTTATTTCGTGAACGATACGATAAATTTGATCGTCCACCCATGGCATATATGCATGCGACGTTATAACGTAATTTTTCTGTCATTTCATTGAACGTGCTTTATCAACTTTGACGTCGAGATGGATACAATATTTCGTGTTTTCTATACCATCCACTCTCGTGCGTTCCTTTAATTTGGTATCCATTCTGGCGATTTCATAAATCAACGAGACAACGCACGTATTTTTTGGTGCTCTATTAAAATTCAAATCGTTATCAGCTCTTAGGTAGAAAAAAAAAGAAAAAAAAAAAAAGAAAAAAAAGAAAAAAGAAAAAGAAAAAAGAAGACATTTGATAAGGATAAAGAGGAATGAGAAAAAAAGAGAAGGAAAGGTAATAAGAGGATTTCGTTGTAACGTTTAAGAAACTTGACAAAATATGCAACAACATTTATTTGGCTCAGTAGTGAAAATTTGTGGCATTGCTTAGGGGGTCGGGATTAAAAGGGGATTCAAAATTCGTGGCACGCGACGGCAATTCCGTAGCCTCTTCTCGAAATTACTTTCAACCGTTGAAACTTCGCGTTTACGTGGAAAGTCCACGACGAGTGAGTCAAACGGCGAAACGTCAACGCTCATTTATAATACGACCACCTTCACAATTTCGCGAGTACCATTGAGAATTGCGAGGAAGTGGGTTCGACTTAAACGAGACACGTTTGTATATGTACGTATATATATATATATATGAATATATATATATATATACATATACATATATAGATATACGAAATTCTTTAGGAAAAAAGAAACAATTGTGTTTAATAAAACAAGTATTAAATCGAATCGAAAATGAAAGCTATTAACTTTATGAATTTTCTTAAATTTTCGTTCGACTGATCAATCAAATGTTCTAACATTTTTTTTTTTTTTCTTTTTTTTTTTTTATCATTCTCGATACTATTTGTGATAATTGAACGAACGAACCAAAGGAGGAAAAGAAAACGAAAATCCCTTTAAGGAGAAAAATCGACGATAACGAGGAGCGAACGACGTAACAGGAAGAGAAAGAAGTTTGATATATTTCCTTCCTTCTTTTCTTCCTTTTTTTTTTTCATCTCGTTCTATCATAGACGACCTCTTTACGATCAAAGCGACGTACATCGATTATCCGCAATGATTCTATGTATAATAATATACACGCATATACACACACATATATACACACATATGCACACACACACACACACACACACATATATATATATATATATATATATACATATATACCTCCCTTTTCGATCAAACGTTTGATTTCATTCGTAACATTTAAATTTATTGCCAATGAAATCGATGAAAGGAAATATCTATCGATGTTGAATTCGATCGATCGCGGAGCCAACTTGTCGAGTTCCTTCTCCTGACTCGTTCCTTTTATTTTCTTCTTCCCTCTTCTTCTCCTCCACCCCTCTCTCTCTCTCTCTCTCTCTATCTATCTATCTATCTATCTATCTCTCTTTATGTCTGAAATATCAATCGTTACACTCATTAACCGAACATTTTCTCTGAGTTTACGAAAAGTATCCTTCACGGTGGGAATGATTTAAATTAAAAGTAAAGAGAGAAAGGATCGTTTCTTACTTCTTATTTTATTATTATTTTTTTCTTTCTTTCTTTTCTTTTTTTTCTTTTTTTTTTTTTTTATCATTCGATGAGCTCAGACCAGCGAAAGAGTTTTTTAATTCGCCGGAAGTAAGGTTCCTATGGATCATTTGCAACGAATAAAATGCAAGAGGTTCTCGGTTAGCGATCGTTTATCCGATTGCGGTTGCGCTCGGGCGCGCATTATGACGACGATTAAAACATTAGGCTGTCCGTCGTAAACGACATTGGTGCTTAGCACGGAAGAAAGTACGGATAGTACCCTTCCATCTATAAAAGTACGTACCGAGCAACTTTTGGCATCCAGTAACGCATTCGCTGCGACCGGAAATAACACCAGCATGGCCACTTGGGTAAGTCGTCCTCTCTCTCTCTCTCTCTCTCTCTCTCTCGCTCGAAATTTTATATATTTTCAAGATTTAGGTACCTAAGTGGATTTGTTCGTACTATTAAATCGATATGGTCGGTCGTTCAATTTTCTCTTTCTCTCTCTCTCTCTCTCTCTCTCTCTCTCTCTCTCTCTCTTTCATACTTTTCTCATAGGAATTATTCAATTTCGCAAGATTAAATAGCAGTTTGAATATTTTACATCAACGTTTCTCGTTATAATTCTCGATTCGCATTAAATCGATTCCGGTGGTGTTGTTGTGCGCAAATACGCATGAATTACGAATAAATGATTTTTTTTTTTTTTTCTTTTTGTTTGTATAAATACACGTGATGTAATTTACATTTTAATTGCCGGAGATCAGTCGAATATACAAAGGTTATTTAAATGCGATCGTTTACGAGTAAAAGAAATTAATTTTAGGAAGAAACAAAAAGAAAAAGAAGAGAGAAAAGAAAAAAAGAAAAGAAAAGAAAAGAAAAAAGAAATTGTAAAAAAATGTTTATAAATATATCTTCTTTCTAATAAATTTCATTTCCCGACAAAATTTTTTAAACGTTTTTTCATTATTAACGTGCCGTCCCATAGATCACTCGGTAGACTGGTGATTAAATTTCGAGTTATTAAAACGTACCAATGTTTGCATTTCAAAAAGAATATATCAAAGAACTCTCGTCCTTTGTTCGTGTCCAATAGAGTCATAGCCACGTTCAAAATTCATGGAACAAGAGAATTAGCATTGGTGACCATGTCGTGTCGGTACTGAAACGAGCCATTGAAGATTCATTGTCATATTGTCGATTCATGGTTCAATCATTTTCCACTAACTTTTTTCTTTCCATTCTTGTCGATAATTATTATCGCATAGTCGGAACAAAGATAATTGAAAGGAAAATGAAAGAAATTCGATTATCAAAGTTGTGAGCTTTCATTAATGAAATGTCCGATTTGATTATAAAAAGTCATTCGCACAATTCTCGAAATGTTTGATAAAAGAATTTTCACTTTGATGTTAGGCATGGTTGTCGGTCGTCGGACTACTGTTGACAGTAGCGGACAGCCAGGACCCAAGAACTCGAAATCAGGATCAATTGATAAAGGTAGATTCGATCGAGCCGACTCAATCGCAAGATGTCATTGAAAAACCGACGAAGAACTTGAAAAAGAGACAACTTGGTGGACTCGCTGGAGTCACTTTTCAACCATTCACGAATTCAAACGGACTGTCATCATCGTTTCACAATGGATACGGTGGTTCGAGCATCGGAGCCGGGCCTTTATCAGGTGTGACATCTTCGAAACCTTCGGTGCAATCTCGAAGAAACGATGCAGCGGGAACGCACATTACGTTCGTGACACCGGCGTTCGTTAATCCTCAACGGAAAAGTCACGACAGTCATCACTCGGCTTCCTTTCATCACAGTCACGGTCATCATCACGGACATCATCACGATCATCATCATGGTCATCACTCGCATCACGATCATCACTCGAAGCATAAGCACGACCATGGTCATAAGCATCACCATGGACACGATCACAAGCATCATCACGACCATCACGAGGAGCATAAGCATCACGAAGAGCATAAACATCACCAAGATCATCATCATCATCATGGACACGATCACCATCACGGTCATAAGCATCATGAGGATCATAAGCATCATCACGGTCACGAACACAAGCACGAACACGGACATAAACACGAGCACAAGCATGGACACGATCACAAACATCACGGCGAGCATCAGCATCACCACGGTCATCAGCACCACTCGAAACACGAGCATCACGAGGAACACAAACATCACGCGGAACATCACCATCATCATAAGCATCATCATCATAACGAGCATCACCATCATCACGAGCACCATCACGTTAACGAGCACCATCACCATCATACTCACAAGGAAACGGAGAATCACCATCATCATCACGGTCACGAGCATAAGGAGGATCACAAGCACGAACATAAGGAGGACCATCACCACAAGCACGGTCACGAGCATAAACACGGTCACCACGAGGAACATCACCACGGCCATCACGAGGATCATCATCACAAGCACGGCCACGATCACAAGCATGGCCATCACGAGGATCACAAACATCATCATCATCAGGATCATCATCATAAGCACGGCCACGATCACAAGCACGAACACAAGGAGGAACACCATCATGGTCATCACGAAGATCACAAGCACGACCATCACGAGGATCATCACCACAAACATGGCCATGAACACAAGCACGGGCATAAGGAGGAGCATCATCACGGTCATCACGAGAATCACCATCATTCCCATCATCAGGAACACAAACACCATCATCACGAGGAACACAAACATGGACACGAGCATAAGGAAGAACATAAGCATGGCCATGATCATAAACATCATCACGATCATCACGAGGACCATCATCATGACGAACATCACAAGCATCACGAAGGACATAAACATCATGAGGATCATCATCACAAACACGGCCACGATCATCATCAGAAACATCACGAGGATCATCATCATTCTTCCTTCGATGGTCACGATCATACACATTATAAAAGTTTCGGACATTATTTCGGAGCATCTCAAAATCACGAAGAATACGTTTTTCCTGAGGAGAGCGCGCCCATCGTCGTCACCCCTCAAATCGTCGACGTATTGAAAGTACCGCAACAACCATCCCCAACGAAGGAATCGACCGAACAAGTAACCGTCGTGCAAGTTTAATTTATCAATGCCAACCAATTTATCTTATTTATATTCACAATTTATTTATATGACTACCCGAAAACGTTTACTCTCGATATACATAACGATTATTTTAACGGTGTTCAATAATCTTTATCATCATCACAAATAATTCTTGTATCCTTTCGAATTGCGATAAAATAAAATAATCATTCACAATCTCGAATCTCTATGATGAATTTTATTTCTTTAATTGACTACTTTAATCTAATAGAAAACGACGTAGTGAGAACGTAATGAAAATGAAAAAAAAAAAAAAAAAGAAAGAAAAAAATAGTTCGACGAAAAGGTCTTTTTTCTTACACATTAAAAAGAGAAATTCTCTCTTCCGGTTCGTATCTGAAATAAGAAAGAGAGAGAGAGAGAGAGAGAGAACAAAACGGATATAGGATAATAAGGGAAAGAAATAAAGGAGAAAAATGGAATGGTAAGAAGATGAAGAAGAAAGTGAAAGAAAATAGGATAAATAGCATTTGCGTTTGCAAACCCATAGTTTCAAGAACGAACAAGTTTAGCCAACGGCGGACTAATGTCTTTTCCGTAAAGTAGTTACTATAATGCACTGTTGGGGCAACGATACTACGCGTAAATAACTAATAAAATTATTCTGAAGGAAATTCCTTGATAAATTTCGTGTATATATATATATATATATATATAGAGAGAGAGAGAGAGAGGACTCAAAGCTCTTGAGAATCATTTCATTTCTCGAGAACACGTACGATTTTTCGTTACAATTCTTCACGTGGTGCGAGATAAGCCTTCATGATCTACTAAAAGAAATTTTTTAAATAACATATTTATATAGAAGAAAAATTTATAATTTTCTAATGATATTATTTTAATTATTATTTTAATCTGTAAAATATTTTTTTCTTTTCTTTTTTTTTTTTTTTTTTATGACAAAATTAACCACGATATGAATAAATAATTATAAATAATTCAAGACGTATAAATAATTCAAAACGTAATAATTAATTTAATATAAGTACGTTGAAAGGATTAAATCGATGAATGAAACGATTCGAATTAACTTGAAAGATTGTTGAAACTGAAATGAAAAATAAAAAAGGTAAGGAGAATATATGGATCGATGTATCCGAATCGACCGATTGGAAGATCGAAGATGATATGAAACGACAACATCTTGATAAGATTGACCTCCTTTTTCTCTGGGACTACTATTCTCGACGACATGACCATCTGATGGATATTGCGAAGTTAAGTTTAGCGAACCGTATCAGTTTGCCAACTAATTTCACGCTGAAAATTATTTTTCCATGGTATATTCCTTTCGCACGCGTTACAGAGAAAAAGAGAGATAGAGAGAGATAGATAGATTGAGAGAGATAAAAAAGAGACAGAGAGAGAGAGACAGAGAGAGAGAGAGACAGAGAGAGAGAGAGAGAGAGAGAGAGATATCCTTTTGCTCGGCAATGAACATTTCAAAGTCGTACCTTGGTTATGTTGGCTCGCAACTTTTCTCAACGCGAACTGAGAGTAACGTTAGGGAACTGACTTTCAAGCTTATTTCTTTTCCACTCTCTGGTTCTCATCCGTCTCGACTGACTTTTCTCGAAATGCAGTCTCCTCGTCCCAATGTACGAACGTACCTACCTTTCTACCTTTTAGACAATTTTCTACGAAATTTTATTAGACTCTTCCTTTGTCGTCTTTCAAAACGTACACTAGAATTTACGTTTATTATTATTATTATTATTATTATCATTATTATTATTATTAATTTTTCTTTTCTTTTTTTATTTATTTATTTATTTATTTATTTATTTATTTATTTATTTATTTATTTATTTATTTATTTATTTATTTATTTACGTTATCTCTGATAGGCTTTAAGGTGCCCGATCCTTTAAGACATTTGTAAGGACGAATGTAAAGAGACCTTGGCGTTCTCGCCATTATCATCATCGCTATCGTCGTCGTTATTATTATTATTATTATTATTGTAATCATTGTTATTACTGTTGGTATTAAAAAGTCGTTTCAGAAGAATGTTCTTCGAGGTATCAACGTAGAAAGATATATATATCATATTTCAGTAAGAAATCGAATCGATCGATCAAACCTAGCTGTAATACAATTCCCTTTCAGAGTTATCATCGAACGACGAAGAAACAATTTCAAAAGAGGAAAGAAATTCGTGAAAGTCGGCATGTCCGTATGATTTCTAGATGGGTTAATAAATCGTCAAAGTGCAATAGATCCTTGAGAAAAAGGTACGGAAAAGGATTGGTAACGGGGGAGGGGGGAGGGAGGTAGGGTTGCCATGAGAAGAAAGGTAGTAAGCTCGAAAAGAAAGAAAGTGTTCCCTCGACGGCATCTTAAGATTTAAATTCCTTCGAGCGGGTTTATCAGCATGCATTGGTCGATCCAAGGAAAGGCGATTTTCTACGAACATTTCTCTCTTTCTTCCTATCTTCGATTTCTTCAAATACATATTTGTAAGAAAAAAAAAAATGACAGATTTCATGTTCGTTAATTTCTTTTTTCCCTCTCTCTCTCTCTCTCTCTCCCTTTTCTTTTTCTTTTTCCCTCTTAATTTTAATAAATACACTGAATATTCTTGAGAAATTTTTCTCTCCGCCGCTTCAGAAACATCCTATCTATTAAATATACCATCAATCGAGTAGAGCGAGTTGTCGATAAAAGGGTCGAGAAAAAAAAGGACAAGGGAGAAAGCAGAGAGAGGGAGAGAGAGAGAGAGAGAGAGAGAGCAAAAGATAAAATAAAAGAAAATAAATGAAATGGATGACGGATATGATCCAATCTAATTTCGTTGGACGACCTTTGATGTTTTGTATAAGCAGCGAATTTTTAGCAGCTGATAAGAGAGATAAGAAGAACGAAAGAAAGAAATTAAGCAAGACACAAAGCCATAGTCCACAACGTCACATGCAAGGAACGAATGATAGGATGTAAAAAAAAAAAAAAGAAAAAGAAAAAAACAGAGAAAGGAAAAGAAAAGAAAAGAAGAAAGATGGACAAAAAGAGAAAGGAATATATAATAAAATTTAGAACACGGATGAGTAGAAACCCGACAAAGAGAATATTATAAGAAAGAAAAAGAATAGAAACGAAAAAGGATAAAGAGAGACAGAGAGAGAGAAAGAGAAAAAGAGAAAAAAAGATCGTGCAATCGTTAAATCGTATCTTTTACGAAAAAA
>NC_060958.1:10324436-10396936 GCF_910589235.1 Vespa crabro | reverse complement strand
ATGAACGAATATCCTTCGGAAAATCCACGGTAACACCCTTAAACTGTTCTGTACCCCCTATGGTGATAGCTATCAGCCGAAAAGCGACTGCACGAAATCACCCTATAGATCATTGAATACGTCGAATAGAGTTTATTCATAGTTCTCACGCAATTTCTTCCTATAATCTAACGTTCCTCGATATCGCGATACAGAAATTCTTCGATAATCGACAATTGTCATATATGAAGTAATATACTTCTCGCTACAATTTTCTCTTTTTTCTTTTTATTTCTTTTCTTTTTTTCGTTTTTCTTTTCTTTTCTTTTTTTTTCTTTTCTTTTTTTTTTAACTCGACAAACTGTAAAAATAATTTCTTAGAATTATTCTAATGTTTTCAACGATGACATTTCACTGATATATCATCTAAAGAATTCGTAAAGAAGATTGTACGCGTTCTTCGATAATATTTTGTTCGCTATAGTTCGATTACTATGTAAACAATTCAATCGAAATATCGAGAAAATAGAAGATTGATCAAGTATGTAGAAAGATGTAAGAACAATTATATTCTTGGATGGATCTTACGATATAATGAGATCAATCATAGAGCAGAAAACGCAATAGATTTCCTTTTATTTTTTTTTTCTTTTTTTTTTTTTATCGAAGGAAATGAAAAAATCTCGAGTTGAAAAGTTTCAACGTTATACTGATAAATTAACTTACTTATACTGACTTTAATTTATTATAGTATCTATTATGGTAAATACTTAATTGTAATCTGCTATCTCTACAAAGTATTTCAATGTTTTACTCGATTTTTTATAGCACGTTTGAGTAAATCACTTTATATTTATTTACTTTGGATAACGTAAATGTCTGTTTCTACTCTTATTTCTTTTTATTATTATTATTATTATTATTATTATTATTATTATTATTATTATTATTATTATTATTATTATTATTAATAAAAGATAACGTTATATTTTTTCTTCGTTATGTTTGATATAACATAGAGTGTTCGATAAATTATAATTCAAAGAAATAATTTAATATCATTGTAAGGAAACAGCCGATTTTATGGTAAAATAAATTTATGATACTTAATTTATGAAAGTTTTGTAAATAATAAAAATAAATTAATATAAGATATTATAGAGCGAATACTTTCGTAAAATCTTATTTACTTGACGGCTAAATAATTTTGTCAAAAGAAGAGATCCTTTATTTTCTGATTCCCTGAAGGTCCAATTAAGATTTCAAACAATGTACAAAGTTCTTTTTTCTTTTCTTTGCTATCTGATCTTTTACTAGAAGGACAAATACATCAATCATCCGGTTTCCCTTAACTCTTCCAACATTCATTCCCTTACGAAAAATCGATACGACGAAAATGAAAATACTTGTATTTTATTAATACAAAAAGAATTACATATATGATATACGTTCACATTCGTATTGAAATTTTGAAATAATTTTGTCTGCTAGATAATCGATTCCAATCAATTCCTATATCGCGATGCGCCTAAATTGAGAAAGGCAGAGAAAAAGCCCGTCTAAATGAAATTTGGATTGCGCTCTTATTTTCTAGCAAAACGATTTGTAATACCGATCGAAATGCTGAAAGAGAGAGAGAGAGAGAAAGAGAGAAAGAGAGATTCATAGGAAAACTGAAATTCTGGCCTCGACATACCACTTCCATCGGCTTTATTTATACTTCTCACGCTATTTCTTCCAATAATCGAGTGTCACGTGAACTATAGTAAAGAATTATTCTGGATCAGGGCCAATTGCGGTGCTATAAACGGCGAAAAACGGAATATTCCAAGAGACACGAGCAACATTCGTTTGACCGACTAAATTATAGAAAAAAAAATAAAAAAATAAAAAACCCCGCCGAGAACAGCTACGAAATGTAAAAGGATTTTTCGATCATTTTAAAAATTAACTACGATATCTAGATAAGTTCATTCTAAAAATCATATAAAATTATTAGAAGGATTATTGAGTGATCGATCGTAGAAATATAAATTTGTCTGAACCTCTCAATGTTTCCAACGTTAAAGATATTTTCTCAATACTACGTATCTTATTATTTTCGAAATATCAAAAGAAAGGAAACAAATATGTACGACTTATTGACGATTATTATTTAGTTTCAAAAAGGATATAAAATATCTCCAATGTAATGGAATTTCTTTTAACATCATGAAATTACGTATAGCGAAATAAATCAAGAATATTGACAGGGAGGAACGAATGAACGAAATCTTTATGATACACGTGTATACGAACCCTTTACGATACATATATATATATATATATATATATATATATATATATATACATATACATATACATATCTACCTATATGGGTTTACATTATATATTTCTCTCGTCTCTCGTAATAATGCTCTTCCACGTGTAGGTTCTTGACGCGAGAAAAATAATAAACAGGTAACGAAGTAATCGCGATGGAGCTATGGTGTTGGCCAGCCAGCCGCACTTTCGGTGATTGCGTTATTATTATAATCACATCGCGGATGAAATTCGAAAGGCACGTAGGATGGAACGCGTCGATGTGACGATATAAAGCGGTTTGAGTGCTATCTAAGGGGAGAGGAGCGAGGTGAAACGGGAACTGGGAGTATGTATGGGTGGTTGGGTGGTTGGTTGGTTGGTTGGTTGGTTGGTTGGTTGGTTGGTTGGCTGGTTGGATGGGTGAGTGGGTGGGTGGGAAAAGGGGAGATATGGACTGAGAGGCTGGGATTTGAGAGAAACGAGGATGCTTCGTCGAAATCACACTGGCACGTGTTACTACGCGGCTGACTTCGTGTGTAACGCACGCTTCTAAACGATAACGGCGAGCGTGTCCTGAACCTGCTAACGTGATTTGTATAGTTCGAGCAGAAGGGCTCTTTCCTGAAATTTCCATTAGACAGGTACGTCTAAAGAGATAGAAGAGAGTCTAGTGACCGATCGAAACTAATCAAAGCGTTTTATACGAGAAAAGGACACTTGGGATTTAAAAAAAGAAAAGAAAAAAAAAAAAAAAAAAAGAAAAGAACAAAAAAAGGAAGGAAAAGGTAAAGGAATCGATTAATGAAATCACGTCAATTAGATTAGATAGAAAATTCTCGTTAGAGGCACTCCTTGAATTCGACTTTGTGCTTTCTCGATCGATTGTTGTGTTCGATAAAAATAAAAATAAAAAAAAAATAGAAATAGAAAGAAAACAGTACGAAAAGATAAAGATGAGAAAAGTTATAAGGGAGATACGAGAATATGATCAAAATCAAACGAGGAATAATAAACGAAGAGAAAAATTCCAAAGCTTATCTTATCCAAAAAAATCTTAGCCAAAATAGATCAGTTTATCGTTGGTCTACACGCAAAATTAGATCCGTCCTGCACAAACGTCTTCGTTCGCCTCGTTTCACGAATTTTCAATCTGTCATCCTCGTAATTCCAAACTTCTGATTGCTCGCCTTCAGGAAAGTTTCGGTTTCCTCCTACGCGCCGCTGTCGAAGAGCTTGAACCGAACATCCGACTGGCTTTGCGGACGTTATAAAAGCCAAACCCAATATGGAAAGAATATGAAAAATAATAAAAAAAGAAAAGAAAGGAACGTATCCTACGGAAATTCTACAATATCCTTACGAATTTCAAATTTGTCCTACTTCTCACACAAATTTTCACATGTCGAAAACACGTCGATCCTTATGATATATAATAAGAAAAGAAGAAATTCTATATATTTAGACAGAGAAATATAATCGTTCATAGATCACCGATCACGCGTTTTTATTTTTCTTTCTTGTTTTTCGAAAACAAAAGAAAAGAAAAGAAAAGAAAAGAAAAGAAAAGAAAAGAAAAGAAAAGAAATAATCGAAATCTTTACTCCTCGTTGTGATACTGAAAGAGCACGATAGTCACTTCACTCGGTCTTCTTCCTTTCCTCTTGAATTATGCTAGTGGTACTTTTAAAAAAGAAAAAGAAGTAAAAACAAAAAAAAAACAAAACAAAACAAAACAAAGCAAAAGAAAAAAAAACTACGGAAAACTACGGTACTCCTAGTTTTCGACTTGCTTTCGTACCGAAGGGCCAACGTGCCCTCTGGACACGTAGAGTGTCTAAGGAAAGGAGTTTTGGTTGGACGATTCAAGGAAGAAGGATGCTGTATGGTTGAGACCAAAAGAAAGAGACAAAGAGATATGCAAAGAGAGAGAGAGAGAGAGAGAGAGAGAGAGAGAGTGAGTGAGTGAGAGGAAGAGGGGATAAGGAAAAGAGTGTTCGGGCCGGAAGAGGAGGAGGAGGCGGAGGAATAGAAGAAGATCGTCGCGAGAGAAGTGGAGGCGCTTGCGCCCTCGCTCGTACCGAGTTTCTACGTACGTTTTCGTCAGTCGGGCCTTCAACTCCGAACCGCGTAGAACGAGTCAATCGACGCGCTGCGTGAGAGATAAAACACAAGTAGATCGACGATAGACCGTTCGTAATAAATTCGGGAAAAGAAAGGAAAAGAAAAGAAAAGAAAGACACGTGAAACAGGTGCGAGATATTTCAAGTATTTTGATATCCTCGTTGAAAATTAAAAAAAGAAGAAAAAAAGAAAGAAAGAAAAGAGGAAAAAGAAATATATATATATATATATACATGTATAACAAATAGAAAAAAAAATATGAGCAGAAATACAAGGAGCAGAGAGGAACGTAAAGAAGGGGGGGGGGGGGGGGGGGAAAAAAAAGACGGGAGGAAAGGGAACTTCGTGTCTCTCTCTCTCTCTCTCTCATGTGTTTTTAATTTTGCTCTTTTTCTCCATTTGTTTGATCATTTTTGTTTTTATTTTCCTTTGTTCTGTTTCCTTTAGTTTTTTTTGTTTGTTTTTTTTTTTGTTTTTTAATTTCCCTCTTTCCCTCTTTCCTTCTTAACTCGCACGTTGAACTTCGTTCCTTCGTTCGCGCAAAGACGTTCCACGAGAAGTTTTCCATGAATCGTAAAGTTTTGCCGACTGAAAGTTCGCCGTTCTTTGGCAAACTCTTACGTCTAAACTGGCTACTCTCTTACGTTTCCGTCGTATTTCGACTACGTGGAAAGCTTTTTTTAAGCTTTTTAAAACGGACGCGATCTATCTAACACCCCTTTCACGCCAAACCTTCTCGCCATCCCGACGACACCGTCGTTAAGTAACAAACTTTTTTTGTCGACGGACAAACTATTAAGGAGTGAAATGTAATCTATTTTAGGGAAAGAAAAACGTAGAGAGAGAGAGAGGTGTAGAAATAGATAAATAGAAACAAAAAAAAAAAGAGAGAGAGAGAGAGAAAGAGAGAAAATTTGTATTCATTTAGAAAACATACCGTAATCATTTTTCTTCGAAGGAATTCAATCCGCGAGGGCTTAACGAAACCATTGGAATTTTGTAAATTTTGTTGAAAATTCGTGGTATGTGCAACGAAGGTAAATTAATTTTGCAGGGAGCATCAATGGGTGACGAAGAGAGACAGTTCGAAGGACCGACGTGTTTCGCGCGGCAAAGTGGCCGCTGTCAAGCATTGGCTTAAAATACCGAACTTGAAAATGGCATGGAGTGAGGTAGAACGTCGAATTAGGAAGATAGAGATGAACGAAGTGACGGATGAACGACGATAGGGAAAGAGAGATAGAGATAGATAGATAGATAGATAGATAGATAGATAGAGAGAGAGAGGTGACGTCGCGAAGCCTCTTCGTTCGTTCGAGGGAATCGAGAGGCACCAATGATCGTTAACGTCGTTAGCGCTAATTAATCATCGGCGCGTAGATAAATACCGGTGTATCACGGTGGTAACTAGACGCTCGAACCGGGCCCACGTCCATTGATAATTATGAACAGGCTAACTCATTAGTCGTGGGTGACATTAAACTTTCGCCTTGGCTACGAACTGCCGATTCATTGTCTATCTGTCTGTCTTTCTCTCTCTCTCTCTCTCTCTCTCTCTCTCTCTCTCTCTTAGTTTATTATAAATCAGGAAACAAAAAGGAGAGCCGAGAATATAATATCTCTAATTATTAATTAGTCACCGGGAAAGACGTATTATCGTTTTACGAAATAGTCGCGAACTTTTTCAAAGGGGGGGGGAAAAAAAAGAAACCAAAAACCAAAAGAAAAAAAAAAAAAGAAAAAAAAGAAAAAAGGAAAAGAAAAGAAAAAAGAGAGAAACGAAAATAGAAGAAATATACTTCCTCTTGTCACTTTCTTTATTTTTCTTTTCGTTTCTCTCTTTTATCTTCTTTATAAAACTATATTACATTAAAACTTTTCGAATTAACAATAGAAACGTCAAAATATTCGAAATGTAAAATTCATGGATAAATTCACCGTTTTGTTAACAGGGAAAAACGATCCATTACTTGGTGACGTCCCGGAAAAAGTCACCGATCGACGGTGTCATCATTCTGCCTTCGTATGTGTAATTAATCGCGAAATTTAATCGAGTACCGAATTTATACCAACGGCACTACCGATCGATCTCCCTGCGGATTAACGATCACCGACTACCAAAGATGATGCGGAAAATAGCACGTCGAGAGAAACGAGGAACGAGAGAACGAGCACGTTCCGAGAGAGAGGAAGAATAATAAAGAGAATATCATTTTTCTCGTGGATTTTCAAAGCACGAGAAGATACTGTTCTTTACTCGGCATTACTAGTTCGTAACGATAAATCAAGGAAGATAAAAGAAAAAAAAAAGAAAAAAAAAGAAAAAAAGAAAGAAAGAAAAGAAAGGAAAAAGAAGAAGAAAGAAAGAACGCAGAAAAAAAAAGGAACGAAGAAGTAAGAAAAATGAGTATAACGATTTAGCTGACAATGAGACAGTTCTTGATCGATCGTTTTATTTCTACTCTAAGCTTCCCTTAATTTTTCTAATAATAACGTTTTCTTCGATACATATATATATATACACACATATATATATATATGTGTGTGTGTTTTTTGTGTGTATGTGCGTGTGTATTATATACATATGTACTGAAAAAGTGAGATAGAGAGAGAGAGAGGAAAGTATAAGATACGATACGTTTCAATGGCATTTTTTTCTTCTTTTTGAAATTCCATAAAAGGATGCAAATTAAAGATTCCTTTCAGTCTTCTCGAATCTTCGAATTGTGCATTCGGAAAAAGGATAAAGAGGAACGGGAAAGATAAAAACTAGATGGAGTAGGATATGTGAGAGAGTAGAATAATCCACGAAAGTGGACCGCGAGATAACGGTGCTTTGGCTTGAAAAAGAAGATATTGGATCGCGGTATCGAAATAAATCTCTCGAGGCAAAGTTCGATGGAGAGTTCGAAAAGCTAAGAAAGAGACAGAACGTTAAGAAAGAAAAATAGAAAAGGAAAGAGAGGAAGGAAGGAAGAGAGGAAAGGAACGAAGGAAGGAAGGAAGGAAGGAAGAAAAAGAATAACGGACGTCGACAAAGAAGAAACGTATCGAAAGGGATGACTTTTTAAGGTTAATCCTCTAAGGGTGGATTGGAAAAAGGGATAAAAAGAAAGGGAAGAGGATACAGAAAGTACATCGACGGATCTAGCGTGTCTCCAAGAAAAAAAAAAAAAAAGAAAAAAAAAAGAAAGAAATAGAAAAAAGTGGTCCTGTGGGTGTTGGAAGTGAGAAATCGAGGACGACGCTTTGGATACGTGCGAAGACGAATGCCACGGAGATAAAGAGGACATGAGAAGAATGGCAAACGTTGGTCTCTGAATCTTGTTATCTTTGAACTAATAAAAAAAAAAAAAAAAAAAAAAAGAAAAAGAAAGGACAGAAAGGAAGAAGAAGAAGAAGAAGAAGAAGAAGAACAACAACAATAAGTAGAAGAAGGAATAAGCAAGTGTTAAAAGATTAAAGAGTACGAGTGACGAAGAAAAGGGAACATTTTTCTATCGGGTTTTTTTTTTCTCGACGGATGATTTCGTAGTTCGTGATCTTTTTTGTTTTTTCCTTTTGTCTTGTTTTTCTTTTTTCTTTTTTGTTTTTGTTTTTTTTTTTTTTTTTTTTTGGAAAACAGAAAGAATAAAAAAGAAGAAATAGTGCGAGGAAAGAAGGATAATAAAGATTATTTACGTATCTCGAAAGAAGAAGAAGTAATAGAAGAAGAAGGAAAGGAGAGAGAGAGAGAGAGAGAGGGAGAGAGAGTTGGTAAGTCGACGGTGATGGCATGAGGACTTTAATAAGGACGGACTGTGGGTCCAGCGAGGAGGAGGATGAGGATGGTGGTGGGCGTGATGGTTCTGGGTCAGCTCCTGACGAGGATCTTGCTCGCGGCTCACGCTGGAGATCGGCTTGCAGCAGCTCGAAGGATACTCAGGGATGTCCCGCTAATCGACGGGTAAGTACAATGTCATAGAGATCCTTATCATCTAAATCTAAAAGAAAATCTAACGATCATTAGGATCTTATTATTTTGAGATAGCGTAAAACCAAACGGAAAAGAATTTCTCTTAAGTAGATTAAATATGTAAAAGGAGAAATATACTTGAGAGAAAAATAAAAAAAGAGAAGGACAAAGAACGAGAGAGAAAGAGAGAAAACAATAATAGTGAAAATAAATAGTTTTATTAATAGAAATTGGTGAGTCCACTACTTTCTCTCTATCTCTCTTTATCTATCTATCTCTATCTCTTTCTCTGTATATCCCCGTTCCATTTCATTATTCTTAAAGATAAAAAAAAGTGCAATTTAATTGGACGCTTTTGAAGCCTCGTGCATTTCTCATACAGATAATAAGAAAGTTTCACGAGGTTGAAAGATAAAAGACGTTAGTTAATGGAGAAGTGAGAAAAAAATAAGGCGAAGAAATAGAGAAATCAAGAAGAAAAGAAATAAAGACAAGGAAAGACGAAGAGAGAGAGAGAGAGAGAGAGAGAGAAAAAGAGAAGGTGGGTGAGAGAAAGGAGGGAGGATGAGCGAAGAAAAAGGGTAGAGAAAAAGCGCTGTAAAAGATAGTAGAATTTACTCGAGAGTAGCCCCTGGCTGTTTGATCCCTCAGTTTCTCGGGCAATCGAAACGAGAAGGAGTAGGGGTAAAGAGGAGAAGGAAGAGAAGGAAGGAAGTCTAGCGAGAGAGATAGAAATATAAGAAATAGGGGATGCAAGGGGGTCAGATACGAATTTCCGGTTCTCCTGTCTGGAACAACCTTGCGTGTCTTTCTTTCTTCCGTATCACGTTTGTGAGACTGCTTTCTTAACGTATAGATGTGCGTGAGAGAGAGAGAGAGAGAGAGAGAGAGAGAGAGAGAGAGTGTGTGTGTGTGTCTGTGTGTGTGTATCTATCGTCAGTGTATATCAGCCAAATAGGTTATCGGATCAGGAAGCAGACGAGAGTCGCCCTTTGTCATTGCAAATTGCACTCTTTCTTTGTGATCGTCTCTTCCACTTGCTACTATTATGTTATATACACACACATACAGAGAAAGAGAGAAACATATAGATAAATACATAAATGTAGATCTGTGTAAACGTATCAGCACCTTGGCCTTTTTCTTTCTCAAGATTTGAAGATTGAAATGTCGATAGGATTTCGTAAGGGTGTTGATAAAGTGCATTCGAAGAAACACGAATAATTTCACCGAGACTACTAGTAGTCGAGTGCGAGGACTCGTTGAAAACCGATAACGAGTAAAAAGCTCGTCGGGCCTATTGTCCCAAGAATAATAGTTTCTATTTTTGTTCTTTTCTATTCGACGAGTCTGATACCATGACGGCAACGACCGCTCTCTCTCTCTCTCTCTCACTTTTTTAAACGACGATCGTCTACGTCTACTATCTCGTATATATGTCCTGAATACATGCTTACGCAGTAACATACATATGTGTCTCTATCATTGTACATCTGCTTTAATCCACGATTCTTGGTTCGAAATATCGTGAAAAAGTAAACTTATCGCGTGCTTCGTATAAATCCACCTAACTGAAACTGTAGAATATATATATATATATATGTGTGTGTGTGTGTGTGTGTGTGTATAGAGATACGCTAACGTTTGACTCCTTAAATCGTACCTTCGAAGTTTCTCCCTTTTCTTCTGTCTCATCCCGGCGCCATAGAGACGCTAACGTTATATGCAAAGATTACCAGACTACGATACATTCTTCTTCAGTTAGTTTCTACCATCGTATATAGTCTACATGGAAAATCCGTAATCCGCTCTAGTTTCCCGTAACTAAGAATTTCAAATACATGCTGGTATACGTATATATGTATGTATGTATGTACGTATTTATGTACATATATATATATATATATATATATATATATGTGTGTCTGTGTGTGGGCATGCATACGTGTATATATACATATATATATATATATATCTGCATAATTTAAAAGGTTTAATGAAAATTATGGAGAAAAGAAATACTCGTGAAAAATTTAAAACTACCTCCCTTGAAAACTTTGAAAAACTTTCGGAGATGAGAAAAAAAAAAGAAGAAGAAGAAAAAAAAAAGAAAAAGAAAAAACAAGATGAGAAATCGCTTACTAAATCGATTTTCTTCTCTTTCCCCTCTTTCTTACGTTTTATTTTTTTTTTTTTTTTACTCTCCTACCTTCCTTCCTTCCTTCCATCAAAGCTGATGAATGTTTCAAGCAAAAAGACTAATTAACTGACGTTAGAAGCCACTGTTTCGTGATATTCATTCCCGACCAGAAATATTTAATTACCGTGTCCGTCTTTACGAGGCGAGATCACTGAAACGAGAACTTTGTCGAGGGAAAGGTAGAATGACGAAAGGAAGTGGGCTCGAAAGAGTTTTTTTCATTTCTCGCGACTTGCTCGTAAAGATTTCTGAGAGGGAAGAGAGAGAGAGAGAGAGAGAGAGAGAGAGAGAGAGAATATCCGTGAGAAAAAGGAAAAAAAGATAGGAAGAGAATCACAGCTTCGATATCTGAACTCGTTTTTCATCTTCTCGAAAAGAATTTCGAGATTCGTTGAAGAATCTCCAGGATTGAGCTTGCAATATTTCCGAGCACAGAAATAAAGTGAGAAATAGAGAGAAAGAGAGAGAGAGAGAGAGAGAGAAAGTGAGGGAAAAAGATATAGAGACAGAAAGACAAGAAATGAAATATTTACTGATCTCGTTCGTTAGAAAATGATCGATGTACGAACACACGAAACGTTTTAATTTCGAAATGTTTTCGAGTTCGTCTACGGCCTCGTGACGGTTCAAAGTCGTAATTAAAGAAATCTTAGAGAGAGAGAGAGAGAGAGAGAGAGAGAGAGAGAGCAAACCTATGAAAATTGCGAGACCTTCCAAAGGGCAAGATTTCAAGATCGCACGTTTCCTAGTCTACCACTTCTACTTCTCTTCGTCTTCTTCTTCTTCTTCTTCTTCTTATATGTCATAGTAGTCGTCGTTTTCGAGATGAACCTTTTAAAGCAACAAGTCCACCAAGCGCTTCTCTTCCACTTAGTCGCAAGTTCCTTGCACTTCTCTTTCTCTAGCAAGTAAGCAACGTCATCCTCTTCGTTCCTTTTGAGAATAAAACAGTGAGCATAAGAGAAACATGATCTTTCCGTGTTACAAGATGTGCATACGTCTCGTATAATCCTTTACAACAGTAACAAAACGAGCCGACATGATGTACGCGACTTATGAAAATTTTCTCTCTTACATATTTACAAATTGATGTTATACTTAGCGTAGACAAATACCATAGCAGAGAGGAATAAGAGATGAAGAAGAAAGAAAAAGAAGGAAAAAAAAAAAAAAGTAAAAAGAAAAAGTTGGATTGATCACGAGATATCAATGAAAGCTCATTTGAGTGTTAATAAAACGAGAAAAACATCGTGAAAATCAAACGACATACATACATACATACATACATATATATATATATATATATATATATATATATATATACGTGCATATATAAATACATCAATAGAATCCGAAAAATATTTGTGAGGAGATGATATATAAAGAAAAACTCGCGGAATCCTATGATTCTCATTTACATAATCCGATACATAAAGATGAATGCCCATGAAGCATATAACTTAAAATATACGGCAAATAACTTGTTATTTTCTAGATATCAACATTTTACCCTATCTTTACCAAGGTAGTATCGTTTTCACTTGGATAAAATGAATATTCTCCCTTTTCGGAAGACATTCATTCAGAATCATCTCAAATGAAGAAATTCACAAATGTACTTCGCAAACGTTGTCTCTTTACTATCTTCTTTTCCAATTCTTTGGAAACTGTTTCAGGAAAATTCTCCTAGAGCTGGTTGATTCGCCGAAGTAGTACATTATTTGGACAGAACCAACTATCCAAGTTTGAATTGTTTTCCTGAGAGACGATTCTCCAAACTACATACATACATACATACACACATATATATATATATATATATACACACGCACATAAACACAGAATATTCAAACGAAGAATATTTAAAACCAGAATTATTATGAAATCTAGTAATTTTTTTTTTTTTTTTTCGAAAAACGAATTTATGCACAAGGGAAACACGATTTTTCCTCTTCTAAACGAAGAACCCTTAAACATTCTGATTTAAATAATCTCTATCGATTTATCGTGGAGTCCTGTTCCATGTTAAAAACATAAATGAAAGGAGAGTTTTTAATTATTACCATATCGGAATGTAATTAAATACCGATCGATGTCGTTCTCCTATCGTTGGACAAATGCATTCGCTCGATGAAAATCGCTATTAACAAATATTACACGATATAAAGTATTTGTATCTTTGTGTGAGAAAGAATGAGAGAGAGAGAGAGAGAGAGAGAGAGAGAGAGAAAGAATTTGAGAGAAAGAGAAAGAGAGACAAAGTGATTCTATTCGATGATATCAAGTGTGCTCAGAGTTTATTTCAAGTTCGTGATTTTATTTTTTTCGTGAAAATACCGATAAACTTTCCTTCATATATTTCTTTTCCGACTATATGCATTATATCACGAGAAAGCTACGATAACAAACGAAGAAAAGGATTTGAATAATAATGGAAATATAAATGAAATATAATGTTTGGTTTTGTTGTTTCAATCGGATTTCGGCAAACTACATATTTCGTTTAATTCTCTTTCACTATCTTCTCTCTCTCTCTCTCTCTCTACCCACCCCTCTCTCTCTCTCTCTCTCTCTCTCTCGTTCTTCTCTCTCCTCCTCTCTATTTCTCGCACCTCGTTCGAAATTGGTAGAGGAACGAGAACGTCCGAAATTTCGCTACGTAAATTTCGACTTCGACTAACTTTCGCCATTACCGAGTGAGTACCCATACCACTATCCTTCTCCTACTATCACCACCACCACCACCACCATCACCACCATCACCACTACCCCGAGGCGTACTTATCAACTCGAATATTTAACGCGAACGAACATTAATCCGACTGAATTTTGATACGAATGCACTTTACGCCAATTACCTTCCTCATTAGATCGAGACACTTTGTTCCGTGATAAGTTGTCAAAAGTATCGTGATTTAATATATTTATTCGTTTTGTCCATTCACGAATTTCTATATTCGATCACACGGTATCTCGTTAAAATTTAATATCCCTCCCTCCCCTCCCCCTCCTCGCTCCCTGGATAATGATTCAATGAATAGGAAGGATCATAATTTCTTCTTTTTTTTTCTTTTTTCTTCAACCTCCTATTCATTATTTTAGTTGACACTATCGTTTATCTCTGAGTCTCGTTAATAGATTGAAAATAAAAGAAAAGGGTAGATGAAATATAAGATAAAAGATATTCGTCAAACGAGGCACGCGAGTGATCGATTTTTCTTTTCAAATCGTCGCGCATAAGGCAAATCTATTTAAGAAGGAAGAATAACGAATTGGCTCTAATTCTTCGTGATAATTGTGCCGAGAATTGTGAAAATGATTTCAATCGAAAATGTGAAAAAAAAAATTGAATCTATCGCTTTTTCTCCTTTTTTCTTAATTTTGTGATCGTACCTATCAAAGTATAATAACGTGGAATTATTAACAAAAAAAAAAGAAATATATATATATATATATATAAATACGTATAATATATGTATACGATAATAAGTCATAATTTTCCTAATCGTTTGATCAAATAATATTTATACTCGAAAATTATTTGATATTTGTATTTTCTTCTTTTCTCGTAACACTTCAATGAATGGAATGAACCAACTAATATTCCAAATGAAGAGAGAGAGAGAGAGAGAGAGAAGCCGTGAATGTATTTAGTGGCTAGGAAGGAAGTTGTGGGTCCTTGAATACGGCTAAGACGGACAACGTGCACCGATGTAAACAGGAATTTATGCTGAGAGAGCTCGTTTCTCGAGTCTGGATGTCCGCGAAACATTGGTATGTAGGGTTACGAAGGAACAGACACCAACTTCCGATGGGGTTAATGCAGCAGCAACGCGTAACTTGATTTGGTGAAGTTCCTCGAAGGCGCCGAGGCGACCAACCCGACCTCTCGGGATTCCGACCTCATTCTACGAAATCGGATCTCAGATCTTAGCTCTAACATAGAACGTAACTCAAAAGTTCAAAGTTTCGAAACGAACGAACGAACGAACGTAGAAACGATCAAACTACTGCCATGGATGACATCGAATATATCTCAGGAATGACTTTCGAAGTTATCGATACATTTGAAAAAAATAACAAATAAACAAACAAACGATTAAACGATTTATTCGATAATAATCGAGAAGATTTATATATCAAAATGATCGATCAAGAAACATATATCGATTTATTTAATCGTATAATAAATATAATAAAGAATCGTTTTACTTTTTAACTATTATACATTAAAAACGCATGAGAATTATTCTCTTTTATATTTTTAACGAATACGTCAATTGTCATCTCAAAATGACAATGATAAAGTCTATATATATATATATATATAATAGAACGTAATACTCATGGAGTATATTCATTATTAATACGATAAAAGGTCGCGAGCGTTGCGTTCACTAGAAAGGGAGTGTAACTTTGAGAAGGTACTAACAAAGTTTACCGAGTCCAGAACTGCAATGCCACGGATTAGATTTTATGAATCGGCTAGAAGTGCTATAACCGCGAAAACAGTTAAGTCTCAAGTTCATAGCGAATGAATTAAAACATGAAAGGGGTGTTACGTGAATCGAAGTAAAAGTCCTCTCCTGATTGTTGACTTTATTTCCATTTTCTTAAGAACTCCTAACGCTCTCCTAGTAACCTTTTTCCTAATGAACCAATTAACCCTTCTTTCACACAAATTCTAATATTTATCTTACGTGACCAACGAGATATTAAATCAACCTTGTTCATAAAATTAATGATTAAAAAAAAAAAAAAAAGGTCAACGATGATATAACGATGATCGAGTTGAATGACATTAATGAAAAAAGAAAAAGAAAAAAAAAAGAAAAAAGAAAAAAGAAAAAGAAACAAAAAAGAAAAAGATTCCTCTTTAAACAATATCACCAATGTCTGATATATCAAGCTTAGAAAATATCAAGCCTAGAAAAATGAATTGATTAATAGACGGATAAATCCATGAACGATTAACTAAATTACACGTTATAATATTTCTTTCAGTATCTTAATCATTTTTTTCCTGACTTTATACAGTTCTTGAATTGTTTCACGACAAATTATCGTCGTAAAGAACATAATGATAAGTTCAATCAAGAATTAGCCAGTTAAATTAAGTAAAAGTAGCAGAGTCATTTGCCATGTTATACTTCTAGAAAAGTCGATAGGCTCGAGCCAAGAGGGAGAGAGAGAGAGAGAGAGAGAGAGAGAGAGAGAGAGAGAGAGAGAGAAAGAACTAGAGAGAGTGCACGGAAGTCGCATTTGCATCTGAAGTGACGTCACCGCATCCAGCAAACGGAATATTCACCATTCATATGCATATCGGGGCCAGACACCTTATCGCGCTTTGCCAATTAACCACCCTTCTCAACGCACGACTCTGAGCCAGCCTCTTTCAACCCCCTTCCCACCGCCCATCTCTCTCTCTCTCTCTCTCATCACCCTTTCCCTCCCGGTCGTTTGGCAAACGACGAAAATTCACCACCATTTTAGCCGAGATCGACGTTAAAGTTATCTCACCCCTTGGATACAGACAACATTCTCTGCATACGTATCACCGATTAGCTCGACTGGCCGTCTTTCGAATTGCATTTTGCTACTTCTCTCATCCTCTCTCTCTCTCTCTCTCTCTCTCTCTCTCTCTCTTTCTCTCTCTATCTTTCGTTATAGCGCAATATGATCCATACAGTTACAAATCAGCGATTCGATTACCAAACTCATCTATCAGACGTAATCTGTGATACGGTAATATTCAAATTGTCAATCGATATTTATTCGTGCAATTCGAAATATCGACCAATATGTGTTCGATGAAAATGCCAACGGGCTGTCGGAATTTCCGACGAGCGTCGAGGATTCGTGAGTCTTCATTCAATGTATCGGAGATAGATAACGTTGCAAGAAATTCATGGAATTTTCTGATGTAAGGAATCCATATTGGTTGAAGGGGGAGGGGAGGGGAGGGTTACGTGAGAGTGTTCAAATTGGAATTTTCTCAGGCAGTTTTTTCATGTCGAATGAAATTCGTCCTGATATGCCATTATCTAATTATTATAGGAAGGATTAAGAAAAAAAAAAAAAAAAGGAAGAGAGCAAATAAAAGTAAGTAAGAAAAAGAAAAAGAAAGAAGCGAAAAGAAGAAAAAAAAAAAAAAAGAAAGAAAGAAAGAAAAAAGAAAAAGAAAAGAAGAATCGACTGTCGTGACTATAACCAATAAGCAAGAGAATTTTTATGACGTCTTGTATTATCGATGGCTGCAAACACGAGTCTGGCCGCCGGCCAAACGCCAGTGAATACTTTTATGCATTACTAAATGCGAATAGCCGATAGTTAACGATCGTTGCATGACGACTCTCGCGAAAATGACGACTATTCGATGTTATCCAAAGGGTCTTATTATCTTGGTAAAAATAAGAAAAATAAAATAATAAGCGGATAAAATAAATAAGAAACGAGAGTGGAGAAGAGAGTGAAAAAAAGAAAAAGAAAAAAAAAAGAAAAAAAGAAAACAAAAAATTATTATTCACTTTTAATCGGAGAAACATTTACTTTACGCATGATATAAAATGCTACTCGAATGGGGTATTACATACATATGTAACTTTGCGCATGCATCAGTATCGATGATGTGTATAAAAGCGCATACTCAAATTCGTGTAAACGTAACATTAATTAAGAATTATTTAAATATTTCAAATCGACTAATAACTGCATATATCGATGATGATTTTTCTTCCATACGTATACGTATCAGGAATCCGTTGAGTTTTGTACGTTTCGTTGGCTCGCTTACGATTACACGTATTTTCGATCAGATCTATGGTATAGTCGGCTATTCGGTATAATCGTTAACAAAGAACGCTTTTGAACAATGGTTAAACGAAAGTCGTCTGTTTCATTTTCAAACGACAAGCAAAATTACAAAGTCATCTAAAGTTCCATCGTATTTTACGTTATAATTATTCGCAATGGTTTCAATTTCAACGAAGTATATATATATATATATATCCCGTCAAATATTTTCGTACGTAATTTCGAGCCGATTTATTTCAATGATCGTAAATAAAAGGTAGTAGAAGCTGGAAAATATTATAAAACGCGTCGAATAGAAATCGTGAACGTTCGTTGAACAACGATGATTTACGATGACGAGAAACGATCGACCATAAACTCGATCGACTTTTGCGTTTACCCTCGTAACAGTTATGCGTGTACTCTCTCTCTCTCTCTCTCTCTTTTCTTCAACTTAGAGTCAGGTTGTAGAACTTGTGAGAAACTAGCAAAGAGAAATCCACGAGCAACGATAAGAAGATTCCACAAGTAAACAAGTAGTCTGATAGCTATTTCAGATTGAACGCATGCCTACAAAAAAGTGAGAGGGAGAGAGAGAGAGAGAGAGAGAGGAAACGATAAGGATACTTGATGTCTCGTACAAGTTGAAAAATCTAGAATGAAATTTAATGTGACAAAAAGTTTAATAGACGATCTCAGCCTTGTCACGAAGAATACTCCATATAGAAAGGTGAGAGGTGATTGGTAAAAAGGAGATCCGATCGAAAGGATTTTGAATGAAAATTGATCAATCAGAAACGGTTATATTTTTCTTCAGCTATGAAAAAAAAAAAAAAAAAAAAAAAAAAAACAGAAAGAGAAAAAGAAACAACAACAACAAAAAATATATAATACCGCCATAAAATATAATATTATTTTTCACGCGATCAATTTTTTTCCTGTTTTAAACAATTCACCCAATTATTCTCAATAAAGTAAAAAAAAAAAGTGTCCATTTAGAACTTATTATTATTATTATTATTATTATTATTATTATTATTATTATTATTATTATTATTATTAATTATAAGTTGATGTTGGAACGGTCGTACATTATAGATAGTTAGAAAAGAAAAATTTGTTCTACTTGAAAGTTTTGTAAAAGTAATTGTTAGAAAAACAGAAGATAAAAATGTATCGAACGGTATTATTCTCGATAAACGGATAAGGTTTGGTAGTAGTTAAAGGAGGAAACTATACAAGGAGGATAAGATAAGGGAGGGGAAGAGGTTGTATAGGGAAGGCACGTTCGCTCGTTTGGTTACCTAATTCTGCTCGAAGTTAAACTCCGCTCGTACCGCATACAAAGTGCATTCTACCGGCGAGTAGTATGGTTAAGCGGTAAACGGCCGAGAGATCCATCTCCGAATTCGGTCAGATTTGTTTGGTTAACGGCACGTACATAGATTCGCGTACGCATACCAGCAGAAAGAGAAAAAGAGCGAGTGAGAAAGAGAAAGAGAGAAAGAGAGAGAAAGAGAAAGAGAAAAAGAGAGAGAGAGAGAGAGAGAGAGAGAGAGAGAGAGAGAGAGAGAGACTCGTTTTCGTGAGATTCATTCGTTATGAAAGAGAATGCTTGCGGGTTACCTTATTCGGTCGAACTCCATGAGAAGAGGAACGTGCAAATTTGTGAAACGTAAACGATTTATATCTCTCGCTTCATTCACCGCTAAAATGCAAAAAAATACCTGAGGAATGTATAGACAATGAAGGAATGAAAAAATTAATAAAGAAGAAGAAGAAGAAGAAGAAAAAAAAAACAAACATGAAAGAATCTTGTTCGTACATATCGGCGTGTGCATTTTTTTTAAATATAACAAAATAATGTATATCTAGATATTGAACAATATACCGAAAGGAACAGTGTTATTTCCATGCCAACAAGAGACTTAATCGCTTTTGAGTTATGTTAAGTATCTAACGAGAAAATGTTAATAATTATAAGCATACATATAATTGTGTTATGTCTCGACGGATACGTTGACGACGACGACGACAACGACGACAATGACAATGAGGATGAGGATAAGGATGAGGACGCTAAGGTGATGCCACTTCACATCGGCATACTTCCACTCAATTAGATCTTTCTACTCCAATAGCGTATAGTGAGAACTTGGAGTTCCGGCATGTTACTTCCGCATAGGTTTATTCAAATTATACGTCCCGGGAATCTCAAAGTATTCCATAGGAAATTTCTCTAATGCACTTCGTGCGGTTACACGAAGCGAATAACAGATTCCCCGTGTCTATGGCGCAAACTTCAAGACCCATGCGGCCGTCATGGTCACATAATAATATATGCATAGCATATATTATCGACAACATAGATATACACATATATATATACATAAACATATATATATATATATATATGCATATAAATATATAATTATATGTCATAGAACCATTAACTTAATTAAAGATTAACTTGTGTGTTGGAAATAATTGAAATGCATATGCATATCTATCGTTACTAGGAATTATTTACCTACTATGCAAAAGCACTTATAAAAAATGAATTGAATCGGGTATTAGAGATTTAATCGTTAACGAGCAACTAATCGAATCCTCTAAACACCATTGGTAGGATCAGTTTCGATGATAATAACGATGATTATCATGATGATAATCTAGAATTGTTTTCATTAACAGTAAAATTATAATAAACAATAAAATCGAAATAATTGTGGCAATTTTTTTTTAATTGTTTCCCTTCGATGACATCTATCGTAATAATCGTCTCTTAAGGAATATAATAATGTCTCGAAAGAAATTCAATATAAAATGCAACAACTTAAGCTTACTAGACTAAAGGTTAATATTACGAGAGAGAGAGAGAGAGAGAGGGAGAGAGAGAGAGAGAGGGAGAGAGAGAGAGAGAATAAAATTTCCTTACTATTTTTCTCTTTTTACAAATTCTCAATAGAAACGACAAATTTATTGGAATTTCATTCGAAAAATTCCTATATAAAATTATAATATATTTTTTCTTTAACTTCCAAAATATATTTCAAATATTTTAATTGTTTTCTATTTTTTTTTCTCTTATTGAAGGCACAACGATCTACCCTGGAATATACGCAAGTTCCTAAAGAATCAACTACGAGGATTCAGATTTGATGATCTCAGTGACATCCGTCCTTGGTCGGGCAACGCCTGGAGTCATACAGATCTAAGGAGATTGAGAAAGGGAATGGTCGCCGCTCAGGTGAGTTTTCCTTATTACAAAAAAAAAAAAAAAAAAAAAAAAAAAAAGGATGACGTTAATATGCCAATTAACGTTACTATTTACTACTATCACTTTTAAAAAGTTTCGTTGTTCCTTTCGGCGATTTCAAAAGTAAAACGAAAGAGAAAGATAAAGAATGATATAAATGTAAATAAATGGAACAAAATCGAGATAGAGATGAAGTGCTCAGCACGCGATATTCAACTTTGTCGCAAAAACGGAGGATCCTCGATTCGGTTCGAAACTAAATTGGTGTAAACGCGAGGATCGCGTGTACCTTTCGAACCATGCTCGAACTAAATTGCTCGGAAATACTCACCCTCTTTCTCTCTTTCTCTCTCTCTCTCTCTCTCTCTCTCTCTCTCTCTCTCTCTCTCTCTTTTTGGCGAGAAAGTTCATTTCGACGGTAATCAATGATTACAATTAATTTCTCGTACAAGAAATTTGTTTGGCTTTAATCAAAACCGAGAGTATGAGAGGGAAGAGAGTGGGAGAGACAGAGAGAGAGAGAGAGAGAGAGAGAAAGATAGAGAGAGAAAGAAGGAGGAGGAAACATAACCTTTAGTCGGGGAAATCAACGAAGCAAACCACGATGGAAATCCCAATGCTGAGAAATAAAATTAGCAAGTTGAAATTTGTAATGAAGGTGCAGATGGAATTAACGGCGCAGAAGCGCGAACGCGCAAGCGAGAGTAGCGAGCTCTTAGAAAACGTAGAGCTTACGTTTAATTAATCCTTATTTGCGTACGAGAAAATCATTTGGAAACTCTAATATAATTCTATTCTAAATTCTCGTGACCGCGATAATAGAATGTCTATTCCAGCCGACGAAATATTCAAAATCGTTGAGACATTCCATTATCGAGATTAACATCTATTTCTATGTCTATTTGCCTTTCTCTCTCTCTCTCTCTCTCTCTCTCTCTCTCTCTCTCTCTCTCTCTCTCTCTCTTTCTTTCACTCTCCTCCGCACTTTAGTTCTATTTAATTGAAGTCACTTCGTCATCGACCATCTTCACGATTTTCATCGATGATACGACGAGCTACCTTGAAATGAGTTTCATTAAAACGAACGAATGACGATTTTCAAAGAAAAAAAAGAAAAAAAAAAATATATATATATATATAATTTGTTTCAGTTAATAAATCACTGTACGCTATTACGACGTAAAAATTGATATAACATGGGTACATACCTAATCGATGTTACATCGAAAAATAAAGAGATGTTGTTTGCTCGTTAACGAATTCGCAAAGTTTACGTTTGGTCCGGGATTTTCAGGGAAATGAAAAAAAAAAAAAAAAAAGAAAAAAAAAAGGGACAAGGTGAACAAGGTTGGAAGTAGAATTGTACAACAATTCAACGCGCGAGAGTAAATTTCGAAGGAAAAAGAAAAAAAAAAGAAAAATGAAAGTAAATAAAAAGAACGACCTTACCTAGACTTGATGAACGACCGACGACGAATACGAAATACAAACGTTTGCTTTCAATGTACGTAATAATGAAAAAATATGAGACGAGTGAGATACAATTAATACTATTTCTTTAAATATTGATATACGAAAATTTTGATCTCTTTTACCGGGACATTGTTGAGATTACTTTATAATAACACGTTTCACGTAGTTAATGTTAACAAAGTTAAACTTTCTCTTCCATTTGTCGCGTTTCATTCTCCTTCTTGTTCCTCTCGTAATTTTCTATAGAATTATTAATATCAATTATCTATCGTAGGAAATTCATACGTTTTTCTTTTTTGCTCTTTCTTTCTTTTCTTTTTTTTTTTTTTTTTACATAAAACGATACAGAAAGAAAAATTAAATCAGATGTTACGTGTTTCAAGAATCTTTGTATATTTTTTTTCATTCGTATGATTTATCCAATAACTCGACAAACGATATTAAAAGATATATTAAAAATAAGAGATAAAAATTTATAATGTATATTATTATAGTATATTATTTATATAACGTCACTTGGATCACTATGTATAATATATATATATATATATATATATATATATATATATATATATATATATAATATAATAAACAATAAAATGATATATACTACTTGTAATGTAATAAATAATCGTACTGTCGTAACGTGTTGCTTTGACGAGGTGTACCGATGAAATGAAGGTGAGGTATTATTTTGGATCTCTCTTCAAAGGCAAGTCGATCGTCAAGTTCCCCCACCACTGCCTATGAATACACTTTTCAAAGGAATCCAAAAGGAACGATGAAAACGAAACAACGAGAAACACGACGACGCTTTTACTATCGCAGTTACGCGAGTAAATATTCTCTCTATAGCGTATTTCTCAGTGCGCGCGAAATTTAAACGAACGAAAATGTATTCCTTCTTCTGTACGGTTTCTCCCGCGGCGAATTTGATAGAACGTGTAGACGGTCGTATACCAAGTTCGTATTCTATTCAAAAGCAAATATTTGCTTTTAGAAAATAACCAGAGAAAAATCTCTTTCAATAGCTGTCGTTCGATCAGACTATTAAATTTCGACGAAATCCAATAAAATATCATGGACTATTCTAATCAGCTTCATTTCGATTTTTTTTTGACTGATAATTAAAACCAATATAAAGAAAAAGAAAAAAATATATATATATATAAAGAGAGAGAGAAAGAGAGAGAGATAAGTTGGATGATATAAATTTAACATGACGGACCACTCAAAAGTCTGGAAAATTGTGGTATTCGATAAATTTACGAGCTTACCAACCAGGTTTCTCCCTTTACTCTTGCGACATTTTTCCCTAGCAACGAGCCCCGACAATAATTCTTGTCGCAAGTATGAAATACGCGTAATAACTTACATCTTTATATCGCCAACCGATATTACCTTGCCGAAGATCCTTTATGTTAAAATATATGCATAATATCCTATAAAAAAAAAATAGAAGAAAAAAAAAGAAAAGAAAAAGAAAAAAAAAAAGAACAACCATCAAACCACGTTTCCCACATGTAACCGATCATACTTCTTAACTGTCAGAAACGCAATAGCGATGTCTTTCTATCACTGTCTTTCTATCACTTTTTCTCTTTCTTTTTGTCTTTCTCTTTCTCTCTATAACGAAACGTCGACTGTGCTTTTACGGTAGTTCGTAAAAACTGCTTCGCTAAAAGGCTACTCCTAAAGAAAGTTCTTCGAGTAGTCTGAATATATATATATATATATATATATATATATATATATATATAAACTGCACTTGCTCGTTAACAAAGTAATCTCGGAATGGAGTCTCTCCATCAGAAACCGGAGGAGTTGATGGGACAGCCAATGAAACGTCGAAAAGTTCCGAAAAATCATTAAACTAAGAAGAATCATGATTAGTTCGAACCCGTTTTTAACTATGAAGATTATCTTACTATCGTCGATGTTAAAATACTTAACTGTTAGAAGTTAACTGGTAATAAAGGGGCAAGACGGTAAATCATTAGAGTATAGTAAGCTCGTGAATGCACCGTCTACTCGCGCATATGCATGCCGGTAACCGGTGAGCAAACCTACCACTACGATTCATCACTGTCCTGGTTGATTCAAACACGAAGGAGGCATCCGCCGTGAAAAGGTTACGAATCATTGATTACGAGAGTCAACGAGAATTCAGTTGCGACTTAAAGCTACTCATTCTATTTCCCTCTTTCTCTCTACCTCTATTTCTACCTCTCTACCTCTACCTCTCTCTCTCTCTCTCTCTCTCTCTTTCTCATTTTACTTCTTGAAACCTTTCTCAATTTACGATCGGAGAGAAAGTTCTTTGCAATAGAAAGCCGAAGGGAAATGACTAGGCTCCTCTTCTATTCCTCGTCAACCTTACGAGGAACAGAAAGAAGAATGATTCACTCGCGCGAATTTCAAATCAAAGATCGTTCCCGTTTAATACTTTTAGAATTTCATTTACATTTGATTTATAAAATCGAACGATCTTGAAATCTTTTTTTAAAGCCTTTTTCTTTATACGCATTAATCGATCTCATTTGATTCATTCAATTGATTTTGCATGAATAAATATTCAATTATTCACAAATATTTACGACAAGTTGAGTATTTATCGAGACCGAATGTCTGACCATAAACCTCTTTGTTTACTGACCATCTGACTATATATATATATATATATATATATATATATATATATATATATATATACATACATATGTTTATCTAACTCTAATTCGATTCCTATTAGAACAAACAAACACAGACAGTAGGTAAAGGCGATTAATTTGTTAATAGGATGACGTTTCTCATTACGTATTAGATATTACAAATAATATATTATAAATTAGATATTATAAAGATATTATTACAAAGATATTATAAAGAGAAGGATGTTCAAAAAGAAAAAAAAAAAAGAAAGAAAAAGAAAAAGGAAAAAAAAAAGAAGAACAAGTAAAAAAGGGAAGAAAGAAAAGTCGACTTGATTTCGATATGTGATAGTATAAATATAGATACGCCGATACTTTTATCGTTCTTACCGTGGCAAGAAACTTCCTATCCTCGAATACTTGGATCGGTTTGCTACACGACCTACCATTATACTTTTTTCACTTCACCCCATTGATAATGTGGTATGTTACACACACGTCGGCACAGCACTGCATCTATAGCAGTACGTGCAGATGTAATACAACGAGAACGTCGAAGATCCATGTATGACTCCCTCAAGTATACTCTCTCCGTCTCTCTCTCTCTCCCTCTCTCCCTCTCTCTCTCTTAACCTCCTCTAGAAATTCTACACGGAAGCGGTTAGATGTAGCACTTCCGAAGCAGGTGAAATCCCGGAAGTGGATTTCTAGATAGATAGATAGATAGATAGATAGATAGATAGATAGATAGATAGATAGATAGAGAGGGAGGGAGGGAGAGAGAGAGAAAAAGAAGACAAAGCTCTTCGATTCGTGAAAACATGTAACCAAAAAGCAAAAAGAATTTACATCGATAATAGCATCCATAGTTTGAGAGGAAAAGAGCTTAGAAAAAGAGAGATCTATCTAAGAGCTTTCTAAATGTTTCAACGTGAATATTTAGGGAATATTGTATACTCCATTTTATCCTGGCCTTTTAAGAAACCAAAAGGACTCGAGTAACGTTTACGATCGTATCTCTTTCCTTCGAACGATCTTGCGAAATGCCTCCTTGCTATTTATTCAACGGGTAGATCGGTTTTGCACAATCACAGGTCACCTTTAAATAGAATCCCAAATGCTGAACTGCGCTTCTACTGCCACTCCTTCTCGGTATCTTTCTCTCTCTCTCTCTCTCTCTCTCTCTCTCTCTCTCTCTCTCTCTCTCTCTCTTTCTCTCTTTCTTTCTCTTTCTCATACACGTAGCAGTATTTTTACGAACGTCTGACCTAAAACTCGGCTGCGACTACTATTCGTTTTTGCGCGAGCACCCACACGAATGTAAACGAAAGGAAAGAAAGATGTGTTTGTATATGAACGCACATGACTTAGCCAAGGTCCGACCTAAGCCATGCCGTAACTACTGTACCTCGTATCCGTATACTCGTGTCAGTGCGTTGAAATTGCGAGCCATGAACATGAGAGATATTATACACAGGAACGTTTCCTTTTCGTTTTCTCGTTAAATACTTGCGACTATAAAAATACAAGAGAAACCGATATCCCGACTATTTTTGCACAGGACAAATGTAAAATGTATGTGTGTATCCGTAGGTGTATTCTGTGGAACGATCGATGAGACTCGCGTTAGTACAGGAGACTCGAAATAATGTCGTCGTGCCGTCCATTGATTTACGAGACTTACGTACAAAGCTGTTACGAGTATTAATTGTCACGTTGAAAAAAAAAAGAAGAAAAGAAAAAAACAAAAGAGAAAAAGAAAAGAAAATAAAAGAAAAAAGAAAAAGTACAATTTCGAAGAAATTTTATCGTTACGTGATATAACTAAGGAATGTAACGTGCCTCCTTCGTTTCTTCAATACTTTCATTCTTACCTCTTTCTCACTCTCTCTCTCTCTCTCTCTCTCTCTCTCTCTCTCTCTCTCTCTCTCTCTCTCTCTTTCTCTATCTTTCATTTTCTGCATCTCTCTGTAATGAATAATAATATAATTATATTCCAAGTTCGGAAGCGTAATAAAAATTCCGTATATTTTCAATTCTTTTATCAAATCGATCTGACCAATTCAATCAATTCCGGTCGTTTTTACTGTGGAAAAATAACGGAACGAGTCGTGGAGATATGTAGGACGAATCTTGAATTATTCGATACACTCGATATATTTTTATTTGGCTTTACGCAAGGCTTTAAAAGAGAAAGATATATATATATATATATATATATATATACATAAAGAGAGAGAGAGAGAGTGAGAGAGAGAAAGAGTGAGAAAGATGGACAGCTTAGAAGTAGGTACATTTGAAATTCAAAATATTATTCACCGTCTTTATAAATGTTCTTTATACCAATGCTTAATTGTTTTCAACGATATCAGAAATCCTTTGAATTAAAGATGAACTCGCTGAGAAATGTACTATTACGAACATCATTAAGATTATCGAGCGAAAATAACCGTGTCATTTTTCACGGGTCACTAACACCTACGACTATTCTCGATATATCAAATTTTACGTACTCTCTTGTTTATCTGTTTCAGTTTTGGTCGGCGTACACGCCCTGTCCATCCCAATATCACGACTCCGTTCAACTTGCTTTGGAACAAATTGACGTGATTCGTCGATTGGTCAACAAACATCCCGAAAGTATGGTCCTCGTTACTACGGCCGAAGGTAATTACAATAAAACTTTTTTATATAAAATATCTCCATGACATAATATATATCCAAGTAATTATAAATGTTGCATGATGTGAAAAGAAAAACAAAATCAAAAAAAAAAGAAAAAGAAAAAAGGGAAAGAAATAAAATTATTCATTATTTCGCGTTACATCGATTTACATTTTTATAACGATGTCATAAAATTAAGAGAAAAAAAAAAAAAAAACATAAAAAAAGAAAAATATTGAATTTAGATTCCTTTTCATAATCATTGATTATATTAATCTATAGCGATGACTTCTCAGAGAAATATTATAGTAAAGAATAAGAAAATATTCAGATGTTCTTTTAAATGATTTAAATGGTTCATGGTTGTATTATATAAAAGAAGAAAAGAAAAAGGGACTTTAATATTAATGCAAATAAAGGTGGAAAGATTGAATTTATTCGGAGAAAAGGGCGAACGGAAAGCACGATCGCGAGTCACGATGATAAAAGAAATTAAAATCGAGAGAAACGAATTCACCGTCGGTTCACCATCTCGATTGGGTACCATCGAGGTAACGAGTGTTTCCAACTTTCAATTCGAAATCTTTCCTTTGTCTTTGGAGGATGCGAGAAGATTGAGAAAGCGAAGAAATGGTGTGAAATCGTCGTCGTCGTCGTCGTCGTAGTCGTCGTAGTCGTTCCTGCCGTTGTCGTTGTCGTGATGAACCGAGGACGTTATCGGAAACGAGAAAACGAACAACCGGTTACAAAAGAAGAGAAAGGAAAGAATGAATAAAAAGAGAGAGAGAGAGAGAGAGAGAGAGAGAGAGAAAGTGAGAGAAAGAAAAGAAAAAAAGAAAAAGAAAATATCTTTATCTTCTTCTATTTCTTTATCTACCAAATTGCGTTGCTTCGAGATTTGAAAGATAGAAATAAATAAAGTAAAATGAAAAAGAATATGGCAATATTTAAATACGTATAGAGGTATGTACATTAGGAATAACTGAAACAGAGCTTGTGCACAGCCTGTGAAAAAATCTTCTGGAATATAAGGACATTGGTGCTTCTGCTGCTCCTGCTGCTGCTGTTGTTGTTGTTGTTGTTGTTGTTGTTTTGTTGTTATAGTACAAGCGTATTTCACGCGACGGCACACTAGAACGTAATGCGAATAGGATGGAAAGATGGAAACGCACGGTGTATGTCGCCAAGGATCCACTCCTAGATATGGTAAATTCCATGTGAAATGGAAAAACCCTTTTCTCGGTAGAGTATATACAATGTATATATATATATATATATATATATATATATATATATATATATATATATACATATGTGTATCATCAACGTGTGGTGCTTCGATAAACTGAAATACCAATATTCCTGTAGTCTCTTGAATATGGAAGTTCATGTACAATATACAGTTTGGAAAAATTTCGAAAAGAGAAGAACAAAAGGAAAAGAAAAAGAAAGAAAGAAGGAAAGAAAGAACAAGAAAGTAAAGAAAAAAATTAACTTATAATAATAATAATAATAATAATAATGAAGTAATAATAATAATTGATATGGGATAATAATTTTTTTCGTGTTACGATTGAATCTAGATCTTTAAAAGATTTCTAATCTTCTTCTTTAAAATGATCTTTGACAGAGTAACGAGGCTCTGCACGAAGCTCTCTTTCTCTCTCTCTCTCTCTCTCTCTCTCTCTCTCTTTCTCTCGAAGTAGGAATAAAGAATTCACGGGGTTATCCTTACGAAGCCAATCTAGCGGATGGAAGGAAAGAACAAACACGGGGCCGTGGAAAATGAGAAATTCCAAGAGAAATGGAAAAATGCTCGGGGGTCAGGATGATGGCGTTAGCAATGGTATATATAGTGGTGTGAGTGTTGGTGTCGTTGCGTTGGTGATAGTCGCAGCAGGGCTTGCACGATATCATCGGACCTCTCCGACACGTTGCAAGGGTTGTCTATTCTCCCCTTTGAACTCTCACCATTTACCTATTACACGTACATATATATTCTCGTATATATATATATATATATATATATATATATATATGTGTGTATATATGTATAGGTCATAGACGCGTGTCAACGCATAAATCAGTGGACGTAGTAAATCTAGACCCATCGTGCAGCAGCTTACGGCTTTTATTCGGTACGATCGTCTCTATTTTTTTCTTCACGTTCTATCTTTTCCCATCGATGTATACATATATATATATATATATATATATAGATTATGACTTCTATACCTATCTATTAGCCGAACGAAGAAGGGGAATAAAGAAAAAAATTAAAAAAAAAAAAAAGAAAAAAAAAATATGTAATACATATATATGTATACGTGTTCGATCAGCTTATCGCTTGTTTCAAAAAGCGACTTATACGAGCGCGTCGATGCTGACAACAACAAGTAACGTATGTATTAGCAACACAGTTTGCACGTGGTATTTTAATCGAATCCCTACTGCGAACCGCTCGCAAGCTCGCCAATTTGATTTTACGAAGCCATCGGTCTACCCTTACACTAGTGGCTCGTTCGTCCCATTAAACGTTGGTCATCGAATTCGTTGAATAGCGAACGAATATCGAGTAAATGCTGATTGTGGAAGCGCAAGTTTAGATAGCGAGGACGCGTGTACAATGTTTATTATCTTTTACGTTACGCTTTGTAATCAACGATACCCAAGGCTATCAAACCCTGATGGGCAATTCCGATGATTTAATTAATCCGAGTAAACATAGCGGTTCGGTATAGTACCATTGTGGCGCTAATGACGTGCCACGTCAGAAAATGAAATGATTTAATGTTTCGAGGTACGTCGTTTACGAACTTAGTTGACGGTAAATTTTATCGGAAGTATGTGTTGCAATTAAACGTCGTGTAAAATCGTGGTTATCAAAATGTTCACGTCGAAGCGATATTCCATTACCGGTTATCCCATCCTTGGATACTTACGAAAGATTAATCTCAATCCTCGTATCGGTTTCTCTCAACTATCGTGAGAGAACGAAGATGATCTGTAATATAAGTGGTATGGAGTTGTAGTAATGAACGATGAGCGAGAATGAGAAGGAGAGATGTAATAGGGGGAGAGATGGTTCAAGTGGAATTTAATGTATGATTTCAGGGATCGAGAGAGCACACAAGGAGGGTAGATTAGCGAGTCTTATAGGGGTTGAAGGGGGACACGCCATCGGCACGAGTTTGGCGGTCCTAAGGATGCTCTACGAGCTCGGTGCCAGATATCTAACGTTAACTCACACGTGCCACACGCCTTGGTGAGTCTGCCAATCGAGATACAACAATATTCAGATCCTAATTGAATAAAATTAAAATCAAATTTTCGAAAAACTCGACATATAATTTCTATTCTCTATAATATACAATAATATCGATTAATATGATATAAAATAAAACGCGATAACTCGTTTGACTTTGAGTTAACACGAATGATGAATCGATTAGATCGGTACATACTTTTTAAAAGTCCATCGATTCTTTTACATATATAATTACCATATTTCGTCGATCGTTCCGTTTGAAAAATCGATTTCAATGCGTTCGAATTTATTAATTATTCAGAATTTTTTTAATTCCAATCGACGTTATCTGATCTTTCACACAACGAAGAAAGAGATAAAAGGGGAATAATCATAAGACGAGAGAGGGAGAGAAAGAGAGTTAGCGAAAAAAAGTTTGCGAGATATTGTTTTACGGCAAACAACAGACGGCGAATTTGCTTTTGTTTTAGTTTTATGAGTGGACGCGACGAGGTGCGAGCGAGATGAGCAATAAAAGTCTTCTCATGGAAAATGCGACGAATTTCTCGAAACTTTAGTCGTATTTTATCTATTATCTTATTTCTTTTACTTTTCTTTTGCTAAGCAAATAAAGTTTCGATTTATTTTACGATTCTGATATAGCCTCTCTCTTTCTCTCTGTTTCTCTCTCTCTCTCTCTCTCTCTCTCTCTCTCTCTCTCTCTCTCTCTCTAATACTCGTTACAATTGACGAGCGTAATACGATGACATAACTAATATTAGACGACAATATTGACGTTTATTAGAACAGACAGATCGATTAACGCGTCTACCTTCCTTATGAAAATGAACCTATCAGAACATAAGATCCGATAAAGTTATGTCGTTCACCAACGTCAAGAATTCCTATGTGTCTCGCTAACGGGAAGATCCCGATTGAGCCTTACCTATTGAATAATCGATTATTACAACTAGAATCTAATACTGTATCATTGATGTTCTGTCAGACGGCTTAGAGGATGGAACGTTAATACGTATAATCATCACCATGGTATTAATCCTTGATATCGTAGCTAGGACGATATCGTTGTTATACCGTATCATTGTGTACCAATCTATTCGATCTATTTACGGATCGGACAAAAGAAAATAAAATAAATTTTAATGTAAAATCATTATTTAAGAGAAAATCAATATCATGTATAAAATTCGAATAAAAATTTTTATATCATCGTAGAAAAAAAAAAGAAAAAAAAAAAAAAAAGGAAAGAACTATATAGACTCTCTTATTTAAGAAAATTTCGTATAACAATATGTTATCATTCGTTTTAATAAAATGTCATCGATTTCGAATCAACGTCATATATCATCATATATTATCATAACCGTGCTAATATATCTGCATGTATGATGAAGGTATCGCGTTAATGAGGAGAACGCGGTTAGAAATTTGAGAACAATTCGTTAGACTCTGATCGCGTTTCTGTTAGGTAAATATCGTTATCGTACTACGCCAATAGAATAGCGGATTGGCCGAGCCGTGATTAGAAGTCATTGTATGGCAATAATGCGCACGATTGTAACTATTGAGTTACTGACCTGTTGGTTCGTTAGGGCAGACTGCAGCACGGCGGATGAACCCGGTCAAGTGCCTCACGTCGGTGGTCTCTCCAACTTCGGTAAGGTGAGTAGAAAATCAAATTCCATTGAATTGCCCTGCGAAGTGGGATTAAAAATTCATCGATCCCACTCGAGTCCCCTCGATAATCCCAAGAACCTGAATGTGTCTCTCCTTATCCATGATATTCGCTGATAAAAACTCCTATTGTATAATCAATTATACCTACGTTCTCATGTCCTTTTTTATTTTATTAATAACGCGAGATGAAAAATGGATTTTTCTCCCCACCTCCTCCACCCAGAAAAAAAAGAAAAAGGAAAAAAAAAAAAAAGAAAAAAATCATGAGAGAATAAAACGCCATAACATAAACGATCGCATTCAAACGATCTTTCAATTTCGTCTAATCTGTGATCGATTAAAACACAATAGATCCCAAACGTTAGACGTGAATTTATAAAATATGACGTAAAGATTGTAATTTCTGTTCTAAGATTATTTTCCAAGAGAAATTTGTATTTTGAGAAATTTAATGAAAATTGTTTAATCTATATGACTCGTATATCTAATAGAGAACGTATTACGTTTAATGACATTAATCCATTGTATGTAAAATATATTGCGTGAACGACGTATCAAGAATATATATATATATATATATATATTTTTTTATAAAGTTAAAAGAAATTGAAGTATAACGTTGTAAAACATTTTCACAATATGTATAGTAGTCGTTAAAGCGAAACTACGAAGGAAGTAGCTTAGGCTAATGCACGGAATGTGTCGGTCTATTTTTCTCTTTGATTATTCAGAAGCAAACTCGTAGAGAGTGAAAGCATCGGTCCGGACGGCTTAGAGAGTTCACCCTCGAACTATCCTACTAAACCTTTTAGCAGCGGTAAAGTACCTCTTTCCTAACTAGAAGAGAGATCTAACCCAAATCTAATCGCGACTAGGAAGCGTACGCAAACGCAATCAAAGTTTAGTTTAACGAAATTGTTTTGCGTCGGTCGTTAGTATACCGGCGAAAGATCGACATATTTTCTTTCCTTAAACGTCAAAATATTATCGTACAGTAAATATATAAGTATTTCTTTTTCTCTCTTATCTTCGAAGATCGATTCCATGAAAATGATAAACGTGACAACGTATTTCATTCATTCGTATTGATATAATGGCAAGGTCTAAAAAAAAAAAAAAGGGGAGAGAGAGGAGAAATAGAGTTCGATAGGCTAGAAATGTGCTCAAAATTAAGGGGAAAGAGAACGATGACGTAGGAATGACGAGGGTGGTTTTTCATGGTCGAAGACGGATGAAAAATGACTTTGGGGATGTGGTCACGAATAAATACGAGGCGAAAATCGAATAGAAAGAGGCTGAATAATGTACGGTTTATCCTTTCGATGAGCATAACTTTTTTTTCCTCCCTTCTGTTTGAAAAAATATACTATCAATTTTTTATAAGATAATATTTCGTTGGTAACTTATCTTTAACTTTTATAAAAGTATTTTTTCTAATCTAAACTCTCCCTCCCCCCTCTCTCTCTCTCTCTTTCTCTCTCTCTCTCTCTCTCTCTCTCTCTCTCGCTCGCTCGCTCGCTCGCTCCATTGATAATAAACGATTACCATTGAAATATTCAAGAACGTAGCTACGAAAAAATTTAGTACATTTAAATGGGGCAAATGTTTGAAAAGAAAAAAGAGAAGAAAAAAAAGGAAAGAAAAGAAAATAAGAATAAAAAAGAAAAAGAAATTCGTTCAGCTTTACGAGGTATATCGCCGTGAAAGAAAATAAGAAAAGAAACGAAAGGAAAAAAGAATAGAAAAGAAAAGAAAAGAAAGGAAAGGAAAAAAAGAAAGAGAAAGAGAAACACGGAAGATTGTTAACGAACGTCGCTAAAGTATACAACCAAGAAGCCAAGATTTTTCTCGGGCCACTCCTTTCAGTTGCTACGAAGAAGAATAATGGTCGTACGATGTCCATTTTAATTCTCCGCGATGAGAATCGATCGCATTTCCCACTATCATCCGTAAACCTTCTTCTCGTTTTTCTTCCTCACTTTCACAATGTTTCTCTTTTTCTCTCTCTCTTTTTCTTTCACATTCTCTTATAAATATATATATATATATATATATATAGATTTTTTCTCTTTCTTTAAAAGTTATTTTTTATTCAACATCGCCACACCATTTGCGAAGCTATTCTTCTTCCGGTTTGAAAAAGGATCGGTTCACCTATCCAGCAACACCGGCATCACACCAATATCTCCCTTCATTCACCAAAAGAAACTATAAATCTTCATGTTACGCGTACAAGCGAGCGAGCAAGTAAAACTACGGAAAAACGAGATGTTACGTTATCTTGTAAACTTTCACGAAGGATTCACGGGAAGGGAATTACAAATAGAGAGAGAGAGAGAGAGAGAGACGATTCCATGTCGTAATTGAATCTTATTGTTAGGAAATATATACTTATATCTAAATGGAAAAGTCGAATACGTATTTTACGTTAACGTATTCTATTAAGGAAACAATTTATCTCTTTTATCAAACCATTTTTCTTATATATGTATTAAATCAGATATATAATATCTTTTTAAATATTCTATTAACAAGCAATGCTTCGGATTACGTTAACGCGATATCACCAAACTAATACTTCCTCGTCCGAGGAATGAAACTAAAGTATAAAAGTTACAAATTCATAGATCAATCTCCTTAAGCGAGAAAGAAAGTACTCGTTTTCACATCGACCGTTTCAAAAGGAGATATTTTATGTCCGATCTTCTAGACTCTTTTTACACCTTGCACGCTTCAGACCTTACTACCCGTTTATCACTTACATCGCGGCAATAAACAGCCATCTAAAGTGGCCGATAAAAATTCCAAAGCGGCTCTTCTTTAAGAAAAGAGAGAGAGAGAGAGAGAGAGAGAGAGAGAGAAAAAAGAAAGAGATGAGCAAAAACGGCCTCTCTCTCTTTCTCTCTCTCTCTCTCTAACCTCTTTTAACAAATCCTTTTACCCCAACGTACCGCGAAATGTACGGCTTTATATCTTTCTAAATTCAACTCCTCTCGTCCTCGCATCTTCGATGTATAAAGCTATATATTACACACACACACAGGCGCGCGCGCGCGCGCGCATACATACACACATACATATAAGATTCTAACGTATTTAACATATTGGATTTTCTCAAGCTATTCCTACGAGTGTCTTTCTATCCGTAGCAAACAGTTGTACATATCTACGTGTAAAAAGAGAAGAACTAAAAAAAACTAAAAAAGGTCGAACAACGACAAACTGATTGCGAAACATACTTGAAAGAGAACTCTTTTATGAAACAACCGGAGAGATCAACAATTTTACTTCTTTTTTTTTTTTTTTTTTTTTTTTCATTTCAACTTTGACCCCATCCAACTCGAGGCAATTTCTCTTATTTGTCTCTCTCGCTCTCTCTCGCTCTCTCTTTTATCTTTTTTGTTTTTGATTTTGTCAAGTAAGTTCAAAACTATCAAGGACGTTCTCGCCAAAGGGAACGACACTCTAGTGACGATGAGAATAAAACAAAGGAAATAAACATAGTGTAAGCGAAAATGAAAGAAAAAGAAGAAATAATAGAGAAAAATCGCGACCGATGGTTCTTCTGTAAGAGAAACAAGTTTTCTTTTATCGGAGTTGATTTTGAAGCGGATTTTTACGAGGCTTTTACACGCGTGACATCTCTCAAAATTCAAAGCTCTACAGGTTTATAACTGACGATGCTCGAAACCGAAAGAACGAAAAATGCTTTTAACGGGCCAAACACTTTTCGTTAAAATAATTCGTTGTAAACGTGAATCGATTGGTAGTTCCTTTGAAAGGGGGCTTATGCTCGATAATATCTATAAAAAAGAAAAAGAAAGAAAGAAAAAAAGAAAAAGAAAAAAGAAAGAAAGAAAGAAAGAAGTGTCGGTGAAAGGAAAGAATGGTAAAATTGTTTAAATAAAAAAAGAAAAAAAAGAAAAAAAAAAGAAAGAGGGAGGAAGGGAGAAACAGGGGAAAAATTCCTTCGTACTTTAGTGAAAGTTAATAAGTTCGAATAAAAGCACTATACAATATACCCGATGGAAATTGTAAGATGAAGCGGGAAGAATTAAACGGCCATAATAAATCAATTCTTTTTCTCTTATATCAAAAAAAAAAAAAAAAAAAAAATAATAATAATAATAATAATAATTTTCGAACTTTACTACGTCAGCCGAGGATTTAATTAAAAGACTAATATTCGTATCTATTTATAAATTTCGCCTTCATTTTATTACGTTGGCTACGACGAGGGACTATTGTAAAAATTACTTGCAATTTGAAAAATGACAGATTACATACGCCAGATCGAATTAAATTCGATCGATCAATTGAATAATATGATAACGCATTAATACGTTTAAGTAATTTTATACACAATATATAAAAATACGTAATACGTGAAAATGTTTCATTACAAGATAGAATGAATCTAGAATAAAGTTGATTGTTATTATTATCATCATCATCATCATTATTATTATTATTATTATTATTATTATTATTATTATTATTATTATTATTATTATTATTATTATTATCACTATCGTTATTATCATTATCATTATTATTATTATTACAATAATAATATGATTTTATGTTAAGTATTCGTTATGGCAAATAGAAAGCAAAGTTAATCGAAAATTCGTAGTAAACGATTGAGTTAATTAAAAGGTATCCAGGCCAACAATCGTGCTTTTGGCAGGAAGGAGAAAGTCATTTTCCGGACGTTATTCGGGAAACGTGCTTTCATTAAGAAATGTCGGCCACGACGTCTAAAGAAGGACAAACGTGTTTCCATGATCTGCCACGTACCATCTGCTCAACAAGGGTTGCACTGCTTTCCAGTTATTTTCTCGGGATCTGTTTAACGCGCCATATATACGGCAGTGACTTGGTATCTTTGAGGTCGACTACGTGACGAAAAGAAGATACGAGGAGAGAGAGAGAGAGAGAGCAAGAGAGAGCGAGAGAGAGAGAGAGAGAGAGCGAGAAAAGAGGAAGAAGAAACAGAAAAAAAAAACATTTCTAATTTATTTTTTATCGTCTATCTTTCTTACTACTGGTATTACAAGTGATGATTCTTCCTTTACTTTCAAACAACTTCATAAAGATTTGTACGTACGTATACGTAATATAACCAAAAACTTATTCCAATATCCATATTTACATATCTGTATACGTATGTAAGTATATATTATAATAATCTCGTTTAGTTACAAAATCGTAATATCATTTTGTCTTTTTTTATATTCCCCTCTAGAAATTTTAATTTCACTGGTCTACCGAATATCTCTTCAGTGATATTAAACTTTCAAATCTCGACCTCTTTATTAACTTTCACGTGCTTTTTGCTTCTTTTCTCTCTATCTCTCTCTCTCTCTCTCTCTCTCTCTCTCTCTCTCTCTGTTCATTTCTCTCTCTCTTTCCTTTTTTAAATTTCAACCAATAAATTTCAACCGATTCTCGAGAGTGACAAAGTCGTCAATATATCTTCTTTTTCGACGAGAAATAATATCACAGATATCAAGATATAAAGTTCGATTTTAGAAAAAAAGAAAAGAAAAAAAAAAAAAAGAAAAAGGAAGAAAGAAAGAAAGAAATAGAAAATAGAAAAGAAAAATATTATTTCTTAATTAACTAAACGATAAAATGAAATGAAATATATCGTTGAATTTTCATTCTTTCATATAGACGAAAGAAACGGTCTAAAGTGAAACATTTTCTTTTGGGTAAACCAAGCAGAATGAGGATTGAGTTGGGAATATGGCGGTCACAGCTGGCCGATAAGTTTTCCAAAGCGTTCTCGCAGAACTGACCAGACCCCCTTTTGAGACCAGCTGCTGGCTTGCTCCCCGAAAGTTTTCGTCTCTAAATAGGTGCCAAAGTGTTGGTAGTTTCCTAACTGAAGTTGCTTCTCGGTGATAGCAACATCCGGTAGGTATCTAGTAACGATGGGCAGAGAAAGGACAAGTTTCATCTCATTTTGGAAGAACTAAACGATCGTTACTTGCCGCTACTGTCTACTTCGATGTCCGATCAAAATGAAATGAAAGAGATAAGAGATAGACAATAAAAAAAGAAAGCGATAGAGAGAAAGATAGAGAGAAAGATAGAGAGAGAGAGAGAAATAGAGATGAATCCGTTGTACATGACACGATGAGAAATGTTCAATTAAATATCTCGACAAGCCAAAAAAGAAAAATTTAAACAACGAGAAAAAAGAAATCAATCCGATCGCCTTCGGCGTTCGTTGAAACTGCACACTATAAATCTCAACGAAAGACCGAACTTCACTTATTGATAACCACGAATTTTTTCTCAAAATTAATAGCCAAAAAATTTTTCTCATTGTTGATAAACCACAAATTTTACGAATACGTAGCTGCGCTTTTATCATCACGATAATTATCTCACTTTATCGCAGTTTCCATTTACCCGATATTACATAATAGCTGTACTCATTTCACTCGTTTCGTAAGTATGCATTATGCACGATCGCCATAAATGAATGTTACTTTGAAAGTAATCGAGCAATTTGTTTGAAACTGTAAGCAATACTTTCAGCTATGACAGAGAAATTTTCCATAAAATTTGATTAGATTTAGTTAGGTCAATTTCTTTCTGCTATTATCAAAAAATAATATACGCGTGTGGATACGTGTAAAGGGGGAAAAGAAAAAAAAGAAAAAAAAAACATAAAATATCACGATTCATAAAGGATCATAAACGGAATAGAAAAGAAAAAAACCCTCTCCACTTGTAACAAAAGTGGGAAAGTGGAAAGATAAAAAAATAAAAATGAAAAAATAAATAATAAGAAAAGAAAAGGATAAAAAGAAGAAGAAGACTAAAGATGGCATTCTCGCTAAGTCACGTTTTTTGCTTTTTTCTTTTCTTTTTTTTTTTTTTTTTTTTTTTTTATTTCTAAAAGATTTCTCAACGGACATGGTGCTACGAAAAATTTTTTTGTTAAACGATAAAACCAATACCTGTAATAGCAGTCGAAGGTGGCATTCAAAAAAGAGCTCGTGGGAGAGAACGTGAGTTATTCGTCGTTCAGTCGATGGAACGAACTATACGAGGCTCTTTTACGCTCGCTCGCTCGTTCGAGTCACTGCCTTGAGGGTGAATTTTTCCAATAATCTAAAAAAATCTAACTGTCACTGATTCTCATGAGTTCCCATGAGCTCGAGAAAGAAAGAGACAGATAGAGAGATATGAATCGACAATAAATGTTACACCAGTTGGAATATGCAAAAGAATAAAAAGAATTTTTTTTACGATAAGCTTTTTTTTTTTTTTTTTTTTTTTATTGAAAAGACGAAGCACTTCATTTTTTATTCCATACCTACGCCCTTCTTCGAAGAACGATCCTTCTCTTTTATAAGTCACTAGGATAAAAGGGAAAAGAGAGAAAAAAAGAGAGACAGACAGACAGAGAGACAGATAGAGCGAGAGAGAGAGAAAGCGAGAGAGAGAGAGAGAGAGAGAGAGAGAGAGCCAGTGATTATTCGTCCGGATAAAAGATAAACCATCGTCGTCGTTCACGAAGAAACGGGGAGAGGGAGCAAAGGGAATAAAATAAAATTTAGATAAAGGACGACGTAGAGGAGGGAGTCTTCGCAGGAAATAAATCGTTCGAATAAGGGAAGACTGGTTTCCCTTCTCGACTGACTTACTCACATACACATACCAAAATACACACAAAGATAGAAGAGAAGACATGTACCTACTTACATTTTTCCTATCCCTTTCTTTCATCGTGCATCCTCCTCCTCTTGAGTCAACGTCAAGAGCATCGCGTTCTCTCACGCGGCGAGATTTTTCACGTTTTCTCTTTATCCTTCTTTCCAGCTGAAATAGCTTCTCGTCTAAGTCTCTCTCTCTCTCTCTCTCTCTCTCTCTCTCTCTCTTTCTCTCTCTATTTTCCTTTATTTTCTCCTTTTTCTTCGTTTCCGAAAAGAAAAGCGATGTGATGAAAACGAGACTCGCACGAGTCACGTTAACGATGTCTCACCATCGTAGACTTGCCTGACAAAAGAGAAAGAGACAGAGATAGAGTGAAAGACGGACAAATAGACAGACGAATAAGAAATCGCGGAAACTCAATTTGGTTTATCCAAGGAATGGCTTAACAAAACTTTTTCTCTCGTTTAAATGAAAGCTAAGATCTTTTTGAACAACGACCAAGAGAGAACAAATATTCTTTGGAATTCGTTCTACAAGGGAAGTCCCTAATAAAGAAGATCACCTACTGTCGTGAGAAAAGAAAGATTGAGATGTACGACGACGTTTCTTCTTACTTGATTCAATAACAAGATCTTTTTTTTTTTTCCCCTGACGTTTTGACGACGACGAGACACTTCGTCATCGTATCTTTTACCTTCGACGTTTTTTCATCCTCTTATTTCATAAAGAACGATAAACTATAACTTGAAAATATATATCGAAGATGGAACATATCTCATTAATAAACTATCATATATGGTACGCGATAAATAAAAATAAATCAATAATAATATTATTAACAATTAAATGAAACTTTTGTATCGTCTTTGAAGACCGATGTTTCAAGCTCTTCGGTTCTTCTTACAAACCGACGTTCTTTGAATTGTAATCAGTATAGGTGGCCAAACGTTACAAACCATCCGTCTCGTTCTACGTTCAATCTGGCGAGACAGCCAACGCAATAAGTGTCAGTCGGACGTAACGTGTCTCCACTGTCAAACGAATCGATCCAAAGGATTTCACCATCTCACAACTCCATTGTGAACTTTGTTCCATATACGTATACCTTTATCACGCTGCAAGATAAGCTTTCTCTCTCTTGTCCCAAAGTAATAATATCTTCACTATAGGAAATAAAATGTCGGTAGAGCACTATCTTCTTGTAAAAATAAAATCAAGTTGATAAAGCAAAAACGAAATCCTTCTTAGTTCGCTAGCTATCTAACTAATTCGAAAGTTTTCTCAAATCCAAAAGCGATTCGCATTTACCAAACTTTCCAGACTCGAAGAACTCAGAGAGAGAGAGAGAGAGAGAGAGAGAGAGAGAGAGAGAGAGAGAGAGAGAAAGATTTCCCTTTTAATCCACGATAAACGACAAAGAAGGGACTTTTTGAAGGGACTTTTTTCTTGTTAATTTTCAGAGCATCGTTCTCGAGATGAATCGACTGGGGATGATGGTGGATCTATCACACGTTTCTGTACCCACCATGCTGGACGCAATGGCGAGTTCAAGAGCGCCGGTCATTTTTAGCCATAGCAGCGCTCACGCTCTATGCAATTCCTCGCGAAATGTGCCTGATCACGCGCTAAGACATTTGGTAAGATCGATAATTCAATTTTTCTCATAGATTATTCATCTTTTCTTTTTCTAATCCTTCGATTTAATATCTTCTTTTTTTATCTTCTAATCTACTTAGGCGCGGACCGGTGGTATAGTTATGGTATCCTTCTACCCCCCTTTTATAAGCTGCAGCGAGACATCGACTTTGGAGGATGTCGTTGGTAAGCTTTACAAAAGTTATTATTAAAAAATGTATATCTTTATATATGTAAAAAAAAAAAAAAAAAAAAAGAAAAGAAAAAAAAGGAAAAAAAAAGAAAGTTTTTAAAGATAAATAATCCAATGGTAAACACACTTATACTAAATTCGTCCTTTTTTTGATTTCTACACGTCCAGTTCTACATTGGCAACCTTACAATATCAACTCGAACATAGCCGTGCAAGGAATATCAGTGATATTCCCAATAGAAAAGCAAATATCCTGTCGTCCTGAGGTACAGGAGTGAAACGAAAACTCGAGTTGTCTCCCACGAGAGCCACCAATTTTCTTCGCGATATTCCGTGCACACACACCCATACCCACACACATACACACACGCTCTTTGTCTTTCTCTTTCTCTCTCCCTTTTTCTCTATTTGTCTCGCACTATCCGTTTCACATACGTACGAACGTGATAAACTCTCTTTCTTTCTCTCTCTCTCTCTCTCTCTCTCTCTTTGTTTTATCTTTTTCTCTCTGTACAATCTCTCGGAAAGCACACGGAGAAAGTGAGAAGAAGAGCAAAGTGGTGAATTAGAGGGAAAAGGGAAAAAAGTAGAAAGACGATTGAATAACGAGCTCGACGGCCGATAAGAAACTTCTCTTCGTCTCTTTCTCCTATTTTCTAAACGAACGAAAAAACGAACGAGAATAAAATCGGACAGGAGAGATAAACGCGAGCCCGCAGACCAGTGGATACATACGTATATACATCCATTGTATATATACATATATATATATATATATACACATACGTATAGACACGCACGTATACCTTGATACTTATATCGCATTATTCTAATTATTCACTCGCGAGTGGTTGCATAAATCTTTTGATTCACGCGGACAACGTGAGAAGGGCAAAACGAAGTGTAGAAAAGCATTGTTTGCCAAAGGGAACACGAAACTACGATAATACCCGATGCTAGAGAAGGTAATAATTTCAAGAATGCCCGCCTAAAATTTCCATTATAATTATATCAGCATCGCGAAACCTTTCATAATTGATTCTCGCATTTCCGCATTATTATCTTCCGTCTGTTTCTCTTTCAAGCAGCATACAATATCGTCGACACTGGCGGAAAACGTTAATTACTGAGTTTGAACCGTTGTTATCGTAACGATAAGAAGAGCAACGGGCGTTGTAAAATAATTGGACAATGAATCGAATTTCTGAATCGTTAATGTATTTTGCATATGCGTTTTATGTTCGTCATAGGTGTAACTATTGGAAGTGAATCGTATAACTTGATCGTCTTCGTTGATTTAAATATTCTCGATGAATATGAAATTAAAATGAGAATTAATAAAATGAATTTTATCAATTATTATACGGTACCTCGATAAATTAAAAATATTTATCTGTATTTTGATAAATCTTTATAAATTTTACAAACTATCACGTTATATACCATTTACTCTGTAATTAATACATTTATACGTATCTATTTACATATATTTTTCAACCTCTTTCTTTTTCAATTTTGAAATGTTTCAGCGCACATTAACCACATTCGTAAAATCGCCGGTGTGGATCACATTGGAATCGGAGCCGGCTACGACGGCATTAATTTGTAAGTGTTTTCTCATCTATTCTATTCATCGTTCGTACGTCTAAAGAATTAATTAGCGTGGAGAGTAAGAAAAGATAAGCGTTGCATTCCAGCAAATATGCCAAAATGATTGATTATACTTTGGCCAAACTAATTAACGAACCTTACTGAATATATTTTCGTTGTTACCTTAACCAATAATTTTCTTTGAGATACTTGATGAAATATAATTTCATATCATCTATATAAACTATACGTGTTTACATATTTGTCTATAGATAATCAATATACGATTTGTTTCATTGCTTTCTCTTTATCTAACAGCAAATAATATATAACGAAGATAAAATGAAAATGGAGAGAAAGTGAGGGAAATAAATAAAAAAAAAAAAAAAGAAAAAAAAAAGGAAAAAAGAAAAAAAAAAAGGAAAAAAGAAAAAAGAAAAGAAAAGGAAAAAAAAGATGTTCCTCCTCTTTTCTCATAGAAAAACGACGCGTTGATCTTTGCGGATAGAATATCAACATTTCACGACGACACCAAATCCTTACGAAGCATATGTAAAGCTTTCTTCGTAAGACGATTGCTCCTGCAAATACTTGCAAAAATCAACTTAAACGATCTTCGTATATGTATGCATGTATGTATGTATGTATATATGTACATACGTAAATACACAGTTTAATGATCAAACGATAGTTTGAGATTTTGTAAGCGTCGAATACATTTGTCGTACGTTCGCATACTTATCAAATCTTTTCATCGTACATATATATATATACACACGTAACACTGATTATATTGTATGCGAATGCTTTACGATAGTTAAACGTTTTCTTTAATATTCTACAATTTGAAGTTCAATGTTAATTCTCGATAGAAAACTATCCTATAAAGATTATGAGAAAAATCAAAGTAACCATTTTAAATCCTATTATATCTCTTTTCTCAATAAATATCATTTTATCATTTGAATAAGTAAATAATAATGTTTATATGATTTATTACGAATTTAATTTAGTGTGAATTTCTTTTTTTTTTCTTTTTTTTTCTTTTTTTTTTTTTCTCCTTATGAATTTAATTCGCCCATTTGAATTTAAAAGGACCGACGAAAAAAAAGATCCGATCATCGTGAAAAATATAGTTCCCAATTTGTTTCTGCATACTTCTGCATAATAATTAACAAGCGCTCGTAACAAAAATACTATAATACGAATGAATTCAAAAGTATCCTCATAGCTTGATAATCGCTTTAACGGGGATATGATATGTTCGTGAAATAAAAAGAGACAAAGAGAAAAATTATGGATACATGAAATGAGAATCTCTCTCTCTCTCTCTCTCTCTTCCGTTAAAAAAAAAAAAATATTACAGAAAAAGAAAAAAAAAAAAAGAAAAGGGAAAATAACGAAAGAAAAAAAAGAAAAAGAAAAAAGATTTGTAGTAGAATAGGTAATGCCCACGTGTTCTATTATTGCTTTTCGTTGTGTGAAAACGTTGTAATTTCAAATATTTCTATACGCACGGTTTTATTTCGTTCGAGCGACCGACCCAGACATGTTACGAATTTCAATGAGAATCGAAAAGGAAAAGAAAGAGAGCTCATGGAAAAATTTGCGAAATAGAGAAAGAAACAGGGAGGGGTGGGGGGGGGGAAAGTAGGTAGGTAGGTGGAGCGGGCGGGAGATAGGAGGAATAAAACAAAGGGATATAAGGGAAAGAGAAAAGAAAAAGGGGAAGAAAAAAAGAAGAAGAAGAAGAAAAAAAAAAGAAAAAAAAAAAGAGAAAAAGAAGGGTGGGTTATGCCGTACGTGACACTATTTCGTTTCCTTTACCCCATCGTGTTACGACTTATCGTTCCTCGTGTAGTTTGTCAAATCAAGAAGCTCGCACGTTTCTGTTTGTTCACCCTCGAAGCGAGTTAAAAGCAGCGTGTAGCAGTTTTAGAACGGAGAAATCGAACGCGAAAGCGACTGTAGAGGAGAGAATGTGTTGAGTCCTCCGGGCGGTAACGCTTTTTACCCTTTTGTTGTTGCGATAGCTATCGGGATATTCGATTGAAAGGGTACGAAAAATTCGGAAAAACTGAATGACAGGAAAAAAAATAGAGAATGACAAGCTCGAAGAGCAACAAAGTTTGTCGATGTTGTTTTCTATATCGGGACAAGAGTAACAGGAAAGAGGATAGAAATGTAAAAGGGAAAAAGAGAAAAAAAGAAAAAAAGAATGAAGGAAAGACAGAAAAGAAAGAAAAAAAGAAACAAAGAAAGAAAGAAAGGAAGGAAGGAAGGAACGGACGAAGAAAGAGAAGAAAAAGAAAGAGAATAAGGTAGAGAAAAACTAAAATAATATGAAAGTAACGTTGTTTTAACAATGATAAAAATATAATAGAAACGGAAACTCTTATGTTACCCGATAGTATAGTTTTCCGGCTAGATACCGGCTATACTGGTATTCATGATTTTAATATATTTTTTAAACGAATGAACGAACGAGCTTTCGAAAGCTCTATGTAGAACTATCACAAAGGATGTGTACGATGTTAAACGATTATTCTCTCACAGGCCACAGGCGTATAGATAAATTTCACTTTGACGTATTTCACTTTGCATCGTCGAATTTCTATATCTTCTCTACGTAATAAAAAAAAAAAAAAAAAGGAAAAAAGAAAAAAGAATAGAAAAAAAAATTAAAAAAAAAGAAAAATAAAGTACGAGCTGTGTGAACGGAGGGATGCTTCAAAAAGGGTGTCGACCGCGATTGGCTCGGTAGCGACTTTATTGCACGTTATTTACGGTCAATGGGACAAATGTTCCTGTCAAAGATAAAACTGAATATCCGACATGATTTTAAAACACGTATGAAACGTTGCGGTTTTTATTCATTATCGCCATCGCATTAATAATATCTATGTACATCGTTGATATCATTAATGACGTTATCATTGAAAAATTGTTGTTAAAAAAATAATCTCTTTTTATTTAAATCATATTACTATTATTCCATTCTCGTAAGAAAACGTAAGATTGGATATATTCATAAAAATGTATTGTAATACATTTTTAAATAAATCTTATCGAAAAAAAGAAAAAGACAAGAAATCTTTAAAATGATTCTTTTCTCTCTCTCTCTCTCTCTCTCTCTCTCTCTCTCTCTATCTATCTATCTCTCTCTTTTTTTTTTCTTTGAAGTCTTTACGACTCGTAGTTCCGGAGATATCCTCATGTAAATAAAAGATGTTTACATTGATGTACTAACCTATATAATTTCTAAATTCAGAAGGAGCAGCGACCTACATAAGTTCTTGGAATTTATGTCGGTCACGCGACGAAAACCATTTTTTGTCCCTACTACAGAAGCCACTACTACTACTACTACTACTACTACTATTACTATTACTACTACTAACCAACAGGTGTACTACTAACATACGAGAAATATGAATGAAAATATTTCAAAGGCAATATCCTCGCAAGCGAAAGTCATAGAGAGTATAAACAAAGAATTTTTTAAAGAAGAAAGCTCACTCTTTTTTATTCCACTTACGTTTATAAATATTGACATAATAAAAATAATGTCATTCGAATCTATGATTTTATCAACGATTAAATGCAATTTACGAACGAAACGATAATGTATTAAAGAAAAATGAAGAAGAAGAAGAAGAAGGAGGAAAAAATGATAGAAAGGAAGAATAAAGGATACAAGATATGTAAAAAGTTTGAAAAACTTGTTCCACTTTGTAAAGTACTTATCGCTTTATCCACACATTTCCATCTGAATAATGTCAGATTTTATCCTATACGAGCGTTCGAATCGATAATTTTCATACAGTAAGAGACTGACTTTTTCTTTTTTCTTTTTTACGAAACTGAAATTTTCAAAACCGAAGAACATTTTCATTAATCCTATTTTTCTTAATTTACTCTTCGACTCTTTCATCGACATACCCGTATGAACTTTCTAAACTTTGAGACATAAATATCGGATGTCATTGATCTTGAGAAAAGAAGATGAAACGATAACAATCATATAGGACAAAACAGGGACAGAGAGAAAGAGAGAGATAGAGAGAAAAAGAAAGAAAAAGAAGTAGAGGATATTCCGTGCCGAAAATGTGTCCCATGGGAATTTCAATGGAGATTTGTCTACGAGACGAAAACAATACATAGCCTGGCGTTTCTCATCTCCTTTTACACATTTCACGAAAAGAATGGAACTTTAATATCGGTTCTGACGTTTTTCTTCGGTTAAAATGGAACACATGGCGAATAGAAACATTATGAGAATAACGTAGAGTACGTGATTAAACAAGATATATGTGATATATGAATATATATATATATATATATATACATATATATAACACATGCGTTTTGATCAAACACAAAATAAACAAACGAATGTTTTCGATCGATCAATATTTCGATTACGCGATAACGCAACAAGTGCAATGAATCTACTTAATATCTTTTTAAGAAACAAAATTTCATCATTTAAATAACTATTGAAACTATAAAAGCTTCGGGGAAGCATTGAAAGGTTGCATTTAATTATTTCGAGCAACGAAATTGGATCGCCAGGTAGGATGAGAGGGGAAGTAGATGAAGAAGAAGAAGAAGGAAAAAAAAAAAGAAAAAAAAAAAAGGGAAAGAAGAGGAGACGAAAGGAAAAAGACCAAAGGAAAAAAAGCTGGTTTTACGGTGGATAGGTTGGCCAATAAGCTTTTACGTGAAATTAAAATTCATATTACTATACATAGAAAGAAAGTGAAAGAGAGAAAGAGAGAGAGAGAGAGAGAGAGAGAGAGAGAGAGAGAGAGAGAGAAAGAGAGAGAGAGAGAGAGAGAGAGAGAGAAAGAGAGAGAGAGAGAGAGAGGGAACGAAAGGACTTAACCGCATCCTATTCGGCTCGCTTACGTTTAAAACGTGAGTACTTTGGTAGACCCTATGCTAACTCTGATTCGCCACAGTAACTGCAATGATTAGCGTTAATTGCGTCGTTAACCCGCATTTACTCGATGGCCTTTCCATGGCTGACACGTTCCACGCGTTATCGCGAACAAAGCTTCTCAATGGTTACGCGCCAAGAAAATCGTTCTATTTCGACCATGATAATCGATTTTCTTTCTCTCTTATACTTGTTAACTAAATTATTTGAATGAATACAGTTATGTAGTTTGTTTTTTAATTTCATACGATACGAATATCTCTTGTCCCTTTAATTTTATAAATAATACAAAGAAATATCAATTCATTGTTTTTATTACGGAATACAAGAGAGTTTATTTTATCTTTTATATTTTTCTTTCTTCACATATCCAAATATCTGGGATTCAGGATTCTCGAATCCCTGCTTGTTCTTTCAAAATCGACATTTTGATAAGCGACAAAATGCGTTCTTTCAGTTTCAAACGTGTTTTTTTAACTCGACTATCGTTCTCGAATTCATCGAAGTGATAAAAATAAAAAGATAGAGAGAGAGAGAGAGAGAGAGAGAGAGAGAGAGAGAGAGAGAGAGAAAGTGTGCGTGTGTGGTACTGGAATCCAATCCTGTCCTGTTCACAGCTCTTCCTACTTCCCTACCTAACTCACAACCCTCTCTTTCACTCCTTTTTCTCACCGATATCCTGTTCGAATCTTTACTTTTTCCTAACGTAAATCACTGTCAAAAGAACTATTTGCATGGCGCGTGTACGGCACTCGGTATGCCACGAAATAAATCGACAAAAAGGTGGGTTGAATTGGAAATTCGGGAATTGGAACAACGTTTTTCTCTCTTTCTCTTTCTCTCTCTTTCTCTCTCTCTCTCTCTCTCCTCTTTTCTTTCTTTTTATCTATCTCGCTCACGCACGCGTCCCTTGCTTGTTATATATCGAATGACCCACTTTAACTATGACGCGCATAATTCTCCTGGCGCTCGGTTCAAAGCTCTCCTGATCGTTCTTCCTATGCTCTTCGCTCAAATACCATATGAGTCTGGAACTGGTAAAAAGAACAATTTACGATCGTTAGAAGAAAAAAAAAAAAAAAAGAAAAAAAGGAAGGACCTCATAGAAAATGGAAAATATGAAGGAATAGATTAAGAGAGATTGATAGAGAGAGCAAAAAAAAAAAAGAAGAAATTAGAGAAAGAGAGAGAGAAGAAATAGATGAAAAGTTAGGACATTAAATTGTTATTTCGAAATTTGAGAATAGGAAAAGTTGACTATCATGTGGCAGAACCAGTCGATTTACACGGGTACTGCTACTACTACTGCTGCTGCTGCTGCTACTGCTACTGCTGCTACTGCTGCTGCTGCTGCTATCGCTACAGAGCCGCATAACTGCCAGTTTCAGCCACGACACGACGCGCCATGAATAAGTCCCTAACCACTCTTGCCGTTCCGACATTGTCAGCCGGCTGGCTTTCAACGAATCTCTCAAACCCTCGTTTTCGTCGTCACCCCCTACCTCTAACAACGTAACCCTTCGCGGCTGTGACACGCGTAATGAGGAGGATCGAAGCTCACATCGTCCAAGTGACCCTCGTCTCGCCTTTAGACAAGATTCCATGAGTTTTTCCAATTTCGTCTGGTCTCATCTCGTTCTAAGTTATATAGATATATATGTGTGTGTGTATGTGTGTATGTATGTATGTATGTATGTATGTATGTATGTATGTATGTATGTATGTATGTATGTATGTATGTATGTATGTATGTATGTATGTATCAACGTGTCTACATGTAATAGGTATCAAAAGATATTTCATGATTCGATTTGATTCGATTCGATTCGATTCGATTCGATTTTTTTTTCGAAACGAACGTAATTTACAAAAACTTCTCTCATATCTCATGCACTTACATATACTATTTATTTTTGTTTTTCTTTTTTCTTCCTTTTTTTTTTTTTCTTTTCGTTTTTGTTTATCAATTTAATATTTTCACATACTATGTATATATATTTCATTTTAAATCAGAGGTCGGAATCTGACTCGGTTCGTCATAAACAAATGTATAGTACTTGTTCTAGTTCGTTCGTTGGAAAAAATATGCGTTTTGAAACAAGGGCGTGTGCTTATTTCGGTACGCGAAAAAACTACAGAATGAAAATATTGCGAGAAATATTCGGGTGTAACGGCCGAAAAATGAGAGAAGGGAAAAGAAAGAGAAAGAGAGAAATGGTACAAATTATCTTTCTCTCTTATTTCGTTGGTCTTCTTTTTTTCTCGAGAAAAAAAAAATAAAAAAAAAAAAAAAAGAAGAAAACATTCTCATATTCTTCAAAGTCATCAAAATATCACTTGAATGGAATACTTCGTTAAAAGTATATAACAGCTTTAGCCGATCTCATCTGAGCCAATTTCAAACTGTCTGTTCCAGGACACCGGCAGGTCTCGAAGACGTGAGCAAATATCCAGAGTTATTCGCGGAATTGTTAGTGCGCGGATGGTCAGAGAGAGATATCCAGAAACTTGCTGGATTGAATCTCATCCGGGTCTTCAAGGCGGTCGAACAGGTGAGGCATATCTTCCTTCCTTCCTTCCTTCCTTCCTTCCTTCCTTCCTTCCTCTTCTCCTTCCTACTTTATCGAACATCCTTTGACTTTATAATATACCCACTTTAAGTCAATATAGAAAACGCAACTAAAACCAATATCCTTTAACAAGCTATCTCTTTCATCTTCTTTTACATTCTAAAAATTTTCAAATAGACAGGGATAAAGATACATAAGTGTGTAGATGTATATGTATCCGTATATATATATATATATATGTATATGTACATGTATATGTACATGTATATGTATATAGGTAGAGAAAGAAAGAAAAAATGGTTAGCCGAGTCAACCAATATCGGATTTAATAAAGCACACAAATCATGCATCCAAAGTTGCATGAGTGTGCCACGAGGTTACGGAAAGAGGAACGAGAAGGGTTGGTGGAATACGTACAGGCATCGACGATTTTTGCTCTCTTGGAGTACTGCCAATCCTAGAACCAGCTGGCTCGATCCTCCGACCACTCATTCTCCATCCCCCTATGCTCTCAACCTATGTATATCTATACTATATATCTATACTATATATCTATATCTATATACACACATATATATATATATACATAATGTATATATATATTACATATACTATGTCTAAGTTGTGTGTAATACACGACTGTTCTATATATGAAATCGCCAGAACGACGCCCATTTCGAGAGACCCGAAGCACGCTCTGGATGGCTTTAACGAAATTTCAAGCCTACTTTATACACGATGCTTATATGATGATATCGTTCTTTCTTACTCGCTCGATGAACATCTAAGCTTTCATTGAAATTTTAAAGATACTTGTAATAATACATTTACATGTATATATGCCACATGATTGAGAATTTATTAGGAAAAGAAAAAAAGAGAAAGAGAGAGAGAGAGAGAGAGAGAGAGAGAGAGAGAGAGAGAGAGAGAGAGAGAGAGACTATTTATAATTGAGACATCGTTGCGATCGTGTTCACAGACGTTACGGACGCTCGAGCACGCTTGCAGATGACTGTCCTGGAAATTACAACAATAATTTAATTGTGGCGTACGCTGGTAGCCACGAAATTGCGGTTGTAATTTGTCTGGAGCAACGGCCGTTTATTAAATCGGAAGACGAGTGCTATTCCACCTTAACATCGTTTGTCATATTTCACATTTTCCGACGATTAACTCCGAAGGGTGAAATCATTTCATTTTAACGGCGAAAAAGTCAGAGGAAAAGAAAGAGGACGGGACTTATGGATCGGGGTTGTTTCTAACAAATTTTCTTTTAATAACGACTTGAACGTTAAGACGCCCAACGAACGGAAGAACTTTTTTAAGGAGAGATAAACTACGAAGTTCTTTCGTTAACGTCATAAGCAAGGACTTTTTTTTTTTTTTTTTTTTAATTAAATTTTCGAATAAAAATGAATTATAATTTAGCTTCGGAAATTTGGACTCCTATAATTGACGATCACTTTTTTTCCAATCGACACACGCACTCATTCATTCACTCACTCACTCACTCACTCACTCACTCATTCATTCATTCTTTATCTATCCTATCTATTTATCTATTTATATATCTATCTAATTGTTTCTGTAAAAATTTCTTGAAGAACGAGTGGAAGCTACTTCATTACAATCGTCTATTGAATTAGTAATGCATTATCCTCCAAACGTGAAAATGATATATAGTGAGAGAAAGAGAGAAAGAGAAATAAAAAGAAAGAGAAAGAGAGATAGAGAGAGAGAGAGCGAGAGAGAGAGAGAGAAATTCAAAGATGAAGTCTTTGAGTAATTTCAGTTACTACTTCCTCTTTTTCACTTTCATCATACAGGTGAAGAAGATAATGAAAAGACGAAGAAAAGGAAGAAGGGGGAGGAGAAGAAGAACGAGAAGAAGAAGAAAGACGAAGGACTTAAGAGAAGGTGTTCGTTAAGGGCAAAGCGAGAAGCCTCGTAATTGCTGAAATAATAGTCACGCCTATCGCTGCCTGAACAAACTGCTGGCGATTAGGTACCTCTGAAATTCAATTCCGGCATTGCCTTTACGGGAAGAGTTCCTCGACTCCCTCTCCCACACTTAAGAAGTCTTGCCATAGCCCAAGAGAGAATGCAAGTGAAATTTGAAGACACTTTGAGCCTGTTTCGTAAGACCACTTTTCCTTCCCCCTTTCTCGAAAATTTCTCCACGAACGAGTCCTAAAGTACGGCACTAGTACAGTCCTGTATGAAAATGAATCGATTATAAGCACGATCATGCTAACGTACCTATTATGTAAACTGTTCTATTTCTTTGCACGGTTAAGATAATGAAATTTCTATTATTATTTATTGCATTGCAAGATATTGCGAGATAAAAAATTCATATAAAAGAAAAAAAAAAATTTCATATAAAAATTGAACTCTCGATAAGAAGAGAAAGAGAGAGAGAGAAAGAGAGAGAGGTAGAGAGAAAGAAAATTGAATGAAGTAATGATTAATATATGCTCTCTTATTCTTCCTGTTAAATCGTCTCTTTGTATTTGTCAGGGATAAAAAAAAAAAAAAAAAAAAAAAAAAACAGTTTTTCATCCACCGACACATTAATCCTCTTTTGTAATTTCTCGCGGTTCCAGACGTCACAAATGTTTCAAAAAAAAAAAAAAAAAAAAAAAAGAAAAGAAAAGAAAAAAAAAGGAAGGAAGAAAGAAAAAAGAAAGAAAGAGAGGAAAGAAAAAAAGGGAAAAAAGAGAGAAAAAAAGCAGAGAAGTTTTAATTTCCAAACCAATGAAAAAATGGAGAGGGTAAGGGAAGGAAAGAGAAAGAGAGAGAGAGAGAGAGAGCATTCACGAGATGAAAAAAAGAAAAAAGGAAGAAAGTGTGTCTACCGTATAGAACTATACATGCAAAACCGACCGAGGGATCTTTTATACGAAAAACGAACAGAAGAGAGCGACAATAAAAGCAGATTTGATTAGGATGTGCCTGTACGAAAAACAACTCGCTCTCGTACTATTCTCGTCCTATCGCACCTATCGCAGAACTATGAAGAAAAATAGGAAAATCGAGGGAACACATCCTGCAGTTTATTCTATATCTCTTTGCAAACGAGAAACAATAATAAAAATATACATGCAGGTACTATATCTGAAAACTTTGATGCGAATCGAACTACGAGAAAAAAAAAAAAAAAAAGAAGAACTATTGAAATGGAATGAAATAAAACAAAAAAAAAAAGAAAATTTCGAATAAGGAAAAAGAATAAAAGTAAACGGGGAAAGAGAATTTCGATATGAGAATATCGGTTATTATTCGCCCATGGATGAAAGTCTACGGCAGACGGTAATGCCTGTAGAAAGTTAATGGACTTAGAGAAAATTGATGGGTTCTGTGCAGTCTCCTATGAAATACGCGAAGTACCAACCAACCTTTTTCTGTCTCTCTCTCTCTCTCTCTCTCTCTCTCCCTCTTTTTCTCTTTCATACATCTATATACACGTACATACGCATTATACATAGATATATATGTAACTTTTATGTTTTGTGTCCTTCGACATCCCGTTTTCTCTCTCTCTCTCGCGCCCGCGCGCTCTTTCCCTATTTTTTGCTCCACTTCTATTCATCCCTTTACTCTTCGCTAAAACCGTGCAATCGTCGGGCGCGATTTTTCTCGTTAGTATTCGCGACTATGAAACTCGCAGCACACTGTGTTAGGTAATATACATATGTATAGATATGTAAACGAGTTCTACGTCCATAAGTGCCAAATTGAGGCTGTTACAAGAACGATGATCGAGTTCTCCATTGCCAGAATGACACCTCTACATGTATTATTATTACAAGTACATATGTATATTATGATATATTTAAAAAAGAAATATACGAATGTATTTTTAAGTTTTCTTTCAAAGAAAGTCCAACGCGTAATTTATCGAAGCACGTACGACGTCATGGCTCAACTGAATTTTCGTACACGACAGATCCAAAACCGAGTTAAAACTTATTATTCGAGAGAGAGAAAGAGAGAGAGAGAGAGAGAGAGAGAGAGATGTCCTTTGAAAAAACGGACTATGAAAAGAGAGCTTCTCTCTTCCTAACTTTTTCCCTAATTATTACTTTATGAAACTAAAATCGACTATGTATTCATCCAAACACGTCCAAGCAAACCAAACAAGTTTCATGGCTGTTTGTTCTCAGGTGCGTGACAGGATGGCTGCAGCTGGAATGGAGCCTCTCGAGGAGGAAATTCCTTCTGAAGACGTTCTTGGCCGTAATCATTGCCGTTACAACGTCAGAAGACTGGCGGTACCATAAGCCATAAGCGGAACATTATCCACGGACTATTACTTCATCCTTTTTTTTTTTTTTTTTTTCAAGAATGATGAGAAAGAAGAGGAAGGATGATTAAAACAGGAAAATGATAAAATACGAGCGGGACTCTTTTTCATTTTTTAAATTTGAAATTCGTACCAAAATTGCGTCTTTCTCAAATCTTTGTAAGACGATAAGTAGATAGAGAAGAAAAATATTAATGAAAATAAAACGTGAAAAAGAGAGAAAAAAAAGCACATGAAAAAAAAAAAAAGAAAAAGAAAAAAAATGAAACGGATAAACACGCGAAAAATATGTAGAAGAAAAAAAAAAAATAGAAAACGAAAAAAAAGTTCAATTCTGCCGATGACTTTCGCGCAAAGTTGTACTATAACTTGTATTTATGTACAAGTTGGCTGCGCGAGAGTAAAGCCGATTATTAAAAAAAGAAAGAATACACTAGGAATGTTCCGACGAGAAAGAGGAAAAAAAAAAAAGAAAAGAAGAAATAAAAAGGGAGTACGATCGAGTACTCGTTTCTTTTCTTTTCTTTTTTTTTCTTTTTTCTTTTTTTTAACGAAGAAGGACGAACGATTCAATGCGGCGCGCGTGCTAACGTTACTTCTAACACCGTGATACGAAGACCAAAACGCGTTTGTATAAATGTTAAACGATCTAGTCGTCGAATATACACGAAGACACACACATCGATGTTTCATTTGTACTCAGCGATTTTTTCCTTGTCGAAGCTGGAACCAAAAGAAATATTCTAGTCAATAATCATGCATACATATACATATATAAATATATACATATATACACATAAATTATGAGTCGATGATGATGATGATGATGATGATGATGAATAAAAAACAGAGCGAGTGGGTGACTGTTTAGACGTATCATTGTTCCATTACATAAACTGGAGCTAACAAGATTACGCGTAATGCAGAAAAGATTCCACACACGAATACACTTGTACATATGCGGTACCTGAAAATTGATTAAAAAAAAAAAAAAAAAAAAAAATAAAAAAAAAACTGGCCGAGGATATGATGGGGGAGAGGGGGTTGGGTACAAAATGAAAATCGAAATCATTGTTGCGTCAAATTGGCCAAGTTGATTCGAAGCGCGAACAAGTATGATGATTACTTGCCTTGGAACTTTATGAGAAGGTATATACAAAAAAATAAATAAATAAATAAATAAAGACAAAAGAAAAAAAGGAAAAAAAAACGGAAAAAAAAGGAAAGTAAAAGATATAACTACAGATAAGATAAGAACAAGAAAAATGACAAAAAAGAAGGATGTCAGAATGCTATCGGCAAAATAATTAACACGGGCGAGAGTGATGCCGTTAGGTTTATAGGGATCCGCACATCTTTTTTACTGCAAAACGATCACGCTGTTTTAATACCGTCTTTCTTCATGATTTATCTCGCTCAATCGTCGCAGATCAAGATGGCCAACTTGATAGCCTAAATTTGTAAACGGCCAAACACGCGTACGAGGCTAGACTCCGGTGATCCTGGGATCCTTGCCAAACGCATATCACACGAACGAACGCGCACGCGTGCTTTTCCAAATTTACGAGCGCTCGCTACTCACTCGTAAATGCGAGAGCGAAGGAAAGCGTTGTTACGTATATATCTATACGTATAATATACACACAGACCAACGTCATTTTCTGATATCTTGAAAATTAGCATTCGTTCGCGGATGAAAAATATCTATACACCTATACGTGTATATAAGTTGTACATATACTTATCTGCATAGGTATGTATATCTATAAAAATAGATTAAACGGTATAATTATTGATCAGATCGTTGCTATTAATTATAATTTTAATTGATCATTCAACAATACTTTGTACGCGATCAATCAGATTAAATTATTGGGAGATCGTAAAATTTTTATTAATTTTATACGTAACAAATTTTCAAAATAATATATGTATATATATATATATATATACTTCTTTTACTTTTAAAATAGTAATAAAATCATAATTATTATTATCCTTATATGATTAAATAAATTTTAAGGTTTGCAAGTATAAATAGTTCGAGTGTCATTGGTTTAGAGCATTTTCGAGCTTATATTTTAAGTATTTATTAAAAATGAACGTAAATTCATTTAATGCTATGACAAACAAATCTGCCATGCGTTAAAACTATAAAGAAAGAAAGAATGATGCTCGAATATATCGAATCTTTATCGAGTAAAATTTCAAAAGTGGACGTGACCAATGACTTCATAGTGAGCAATAATTGTACTGTTTATCGAGTCTTCTTCTTCGAGCATTTACTAACGTTACATTACGCGCTCGTTAATCCTAACCGTCTGCGAGTTCAAAGACGTTTTATTAAAGTCGAAAGAATTATGTTCGAAGACTGGCGAAGCTTAATGGCGATTTCCGCTGGTGGTGAACAAAAAGCAAAGGCGACCAACGGAGTCTGAGCCTCGTGTCTAATATCCTAAACTTTCAAAAGAGTTACTGGTACCGGAAATAAATCAACGGTGAGCAAAGCTATGCCGTTGCAATATTACACGATCATTACTTCATTCTTTTCCATTTTCAATTCCTTTTCCCTTTATATTATTAGTCGCATCATGGAAAAAGATCCACGGAAAAGGAGAAGTTCTTTATCGACGAACGAGCGAACGCACGGTAAGTTACAACGAATAATTTTTCACGAGAGAGAGAGAGAGAGAGAGAGAGACTAACTTGAAAAAACAAAACAAGAACGAAAAAAAGAAAAAAGGAAAGAAAGAAAGAAACAACCAAAAGGAAAATAAAAAAAAAAAAGAAAAGAAAGATAAGGAAAAACGCTTTTCGCCACAAACTTTTCGACAGAGCTTTAAGGAAAAATCAAAAGATTAAAGATGGAGGAAAGACGAATGGTCTAACGATCGCAAAAAGCTCTCTAAACAGTAGTTAGTAACTGCAAGCTAGTTTCTCTGTGGAAAACTTGTGTCAGGAAAATACGAGAAAACGAAACTGAGATCACAAAAGACTGAGGGTTGGAAAGAGAGAGAGAGAGAGAGAGAGACAAAGAGAAAGAGAGAGGTAGAGAGAAATAGATATCGTCGGTATTCGCATTGTAGCATGGTAGTACATACTTTCGATGAGAATTAATTTTTCCCCGTTCCCCTTTTGGTCCCTAACGAGCTCGTTAAAAAGTTTCGGCACGTTTAAAGAGAACCAGATTCGCGAGAAACGACGTAGAAAAAGCATTTAAGCTTCTTGCCTCGACTACTACGAAGACGGGAGGGCACAAGTGAATGGACGGCTTAGTTTCTTCCTTGGCCACAAATGGCTAAGAAGATTTCTTTCTTCTCTTTTAGAAGGTACTCCCTTACGCTCGGGATCTGCAAGAGAAATATAAAGAGAGAGAGAGAGAGAGAGAGAGAGAGAGAGAGAGAGAGAGAGAGAGAGAGAATAAGACAGAGATCTACCCTTCGTTCCAGGGCTTTTAGATTCTTCCCTTTTCTTCTACTTTCCTTTTTCTTTTCCTATTTTCTTTTTTTTTCTTTCTTTTCCTTTTTTTTTTTTTTTTTTCTTTCAATTTTCTATCGGACCGACCTGACACTTCGAATATGCAGCCACGGAGACAAAAGAGAGCGACTGCTAGGAATCATGGAAAAGACGGGTCGGAATAAGAATAAGAGAAAAGAAAGAAAGAAAAGAGAAAGAGATAGAGAAAGGGTAGAGGATAAATTGAAAAGGAAAATATTCCATAGAAGAATCGAAACGACCAAGAGCTCCTCGAAGAAGAATAAGCCGACGAGAGTAAACTGTGTAGCTCTAAATGTAGCTTTCCTCTCTCTCTCTCTCTCTCTCTCTCTCTCTCTCTCTCTCTCTCTCTCTCTCTCTATCTATCTATCTATCTCTATCTATCTCTCTCTCTCTCTCTATCTCTTTGTTTCGCTTCCGGCGAAGATATCGTCTAAGTTTATGGTGGAAACTCAACCTATAAATTTCTACCCTTAATACGAACCGCAACACATAATGTGAAACTCCACGAATTATATCCCGTTAAGCGTTCTAAAGAACGCTAGCGAAGGAGAACGTTACTACTTTGTGACTTGGGTGAAATTTCTTCTATAGATTTCGAAAAGTCTTAGAGACTATGTCGTTTTGTTTCGGAACTTCGTTGAAATTTATTAAAATCGTCGATGTTTTGTCTTTTACGTTCTCGTTATATTTACGACGATCTTTTGTGATAAACTCTTATATATATATAGTAATTATTCATCTACAAAAAGTATATATATATATATATATATATATATATACACCTAATAAGACGAAAATTTTGTTGTATATTCTGTATAAATAAAAAAAAAAAAAAAAAGAAAAAAGAAAAAAGAAAAAGAAAGAAACGTATTTAATCATACATGAGATTTAATGACACGTTTGATCGAGAGCATCATCGATCCTAGATTTGTCATTATACGCATAATTATGAATCTCAAATCCGACAAGCGGCAAAGGCATCGATGCGTGCTACGAAGCTTAGGATCTCAAAATGTACGATGTACATGTATGTATTACATGGACAGCTAAAGAGACAGAGATAGATAGAGAGGGAGGTAGGAAGAGAGGGAGGAAGAGGCTTTAGAAGTGACGAACGCTCTGGTGATACTGGCTAATTAACGGTGGTGCATTTGTGCGAAATTTGCTGCAGAGCGTAAGCGTGAACGAGAGAGAGAGAGAGAGAGAGAGAAAGAGAGAGAGGGGAGGGGGATAGTATGTGACTGACGCACGCCTTCCTAGGATCAACGATCCGATGTCAATGTCTCTGGAGCTATCATACTCTGGTATGGGTTGAAGGGTGTAGAGGGATAAGGCTTTACGGTTCGGTCAATCGTAAACCCTGATTACTCGAGCTACCAGCATTTCCAGGACCGTGCGAAGGCCGAGGATGAACCATATCCTTCTACCCCATAAACATGCTGGTACTAACACACATACAAAAAGCAGCGCATTCTCGATTCTGAACTGACTCGCAAGAAAGCTACCGAGCATTTAGCTGAAATCGTCCAAGTGAATATTACAACATCCACCCGTCGCACCATTGGAATCTCAGAGCGAACGTATAAATCACTTTGGGATCTTGCTAACTCATCCGTGTTCCTATCAGAAATTTTCCATCCTTTTTTTTTCTTTTACGCTTTAAGCCTATCGAAAAGTTATTAAAAATTTAAGATAATCCATACGTCGTTTTCGCTTTCGCTTGGTAATCCATACATGAATATATATATATATATACATATATATATATATATATATACTCATACATAGGACATTCAAACATCCCTTAAATTATTTAAACTTAACGGATAGCCGTGGAGGAACAAGGTGGATGTTGTTGTCGCGATGGTAATATACACCCAAGCTTAAATAAAAGATTAATGAACTTCTAAAAAACCTTTTGCGAACGTGGCATGTACGCGATGTATAACACCAGGAAAAAGTATGCGCCAACCTTATATCGATGCTCGCTTGGTTCACTTACATTTTTCATGATTTCTCAGGATTCTCAGTGAAAACTTCTCTTCTCCTTGATGTTCCAACCGTGAAATCTTTTTTTCTGCTTTCCCGATATGTTTCGATCAAAAAATATAGAAAAAAAAAAAAAGAAAAGAAAAAACAAAAAAAAAGAAAGAAAGAAAAAGAAAAATAAAAAGAAAAAAAAGAACGAACTTTTTTACGCTCCGTAAACGACTATTTGTTTATTTCTCAGTAGGTACAAACATCCTTGTAAATGTATTCTCTACTTCTCTCCCTACAAGAATGTATATAACTATTTATATATATATATATATATATATATATATATATATATATATATATATATATATACATATATACACATACACACATATATATGAATAAAGAAAATATACAATGAAAAGGGTCAACGTAAAAAAAAAAAAAAAAGCCGTAAGTTATTGTGGCTTCGACTCACGTTCGCCTTCACGGCTATTCTTACCCTTTCTTTCCTCCTCGTTTGTAAAATCAACTTCCTCTTTTCATTCTTACTCGGTTTCCATTCTCCACTTTCTTTATTTCTTCTTTTATCTTTTCCTTTTTCTTCTTCTATTCCTTTTTCTTTTTCTTTCTATCAACTTAAAACAATTTTACAAGCTTCGAAAGGTAAATAACGCTGAAAAGATGCTCTTAAAAATAATATAAAAAGAAAAAAAAAAAAAAAAGAAAAGAAAAGAAGAAGAAAGAAGAAAGAAAGAAAAAAAGAAAAAAAAAGGACAAAGACAAATAAAACAAAATTAAATAGCAAACTATAACAGTAGAGAAATGAAATGATATCTCGAAATTATCCACGCCGATATTTCATTGGGGAAAAAAGTTTTACCTCGCCAGTACGGGAAAAATTTTAATCTCTCGCGATAATTTGACTGGAGTTTTCGTTAACAAAAAAAAAAAAAAAAAAAAAAAAAAAAAAAAAAAAAAAAAAAAAAAAAAAAGAAAAAAAAAAGAAAATGTTGGCGGGCAGGAGCGGTGGGGGAAGAAGCAAATTGAATTGCTTCTGACGAACAAACACGGTTTTAAATATTTGAAAAGAGGCGTAACAAGATCCCTTATTTTCTCCTCCATCTTTGCGAATTAACTCGTTCCGTTTGGCCGGGTATAAAATTCGTCTTTCTCGCTTGGTTCTCTGCTCTGCCACCACCAGCCCGATTCTCCCGCCCCGTTCAGCCCCTCTCAACCTCGTGCTTTTTTTTCTTCTTTTTCCTTTCTTTCTTTTTTTTTTTTTTTTTTTTTTTTTTTTTTAAATGGACTTTCGCACAGCGCTTTATGAACTCTGGCCGCAACGCGTCTGGCGGGAATGCACTTTTCCGCAGGAACGAAATTGAATGCTCGCGGTTTATGGTGCGCAGAATTGCGAATCGTTATCTCGTAGGGGATGCGTGCATATATATATATATATATATATATATAGACACGTATACATATAGAAATAGATAAAACGTTGAGAGAATGGCGTACAAAAGGCCATCTTTTACGATTCTCAGCAAGTGTTACCAATGCTTTTTGCACAGGGTGTAACGTCTCTTACAAGCTGTCCAAGTGAGATACCCTTCGCTCCTTCCCTCTTCCTCCGTAACTCCAACCCCCTCCCCAGACCCTCATAGACTAGAAGCAGTAGCTATTCCTCTCCCGGACTTATGAGACAGAACTAAAGTTCGTAATATTTATTCGCGATAAGTCTGCAAATAAATTCTAAATGAATTTCTTTTATATACTGACATATCTCATTTATATATCTCATTATCATCGTCGTCCTATAGAAAAATTTTATAAGCCTTGACAAACGTGAATCGTTTAATCGTTATAACAATTTTTTTTTGGTATAAAAAAAAAAAAAAAAAAAGAAAAAGAAAGTCATATTGAATTCATCGATATTTAAGAACTAAATGATTTACTTCGTTCATTGACTTTATTCTAGTTTTCGTTAAAAGAAATAAAAAATAAACGCGAAATAAATATATTCTGTCTCTATACTAAAAGGAAATGCATTTGAAATCGTGTAAAATGCGAGCAATCTACAATTTGCCATACAAAACGTGACAATATGCAAATCCACGTTTAAAGTGGATATATATATGTGACATAATACGTTTTTCTCTCAACGAAAATTAGCATTTTCACGAGAGATATGATATTTTTCATTTGTTTTAAGCCTGAAAATTAAAAAAAAAAAAAAAGAAATAAAAAATAAAATAAAATAAAATAAAAATAAAAATACAAAAAGAATTGGGTTCAGAAAAATGTAACTTCTTGAAAAATATCCACTTTATTTATATTTTAAATCTCTTCCGAATATACGAACGATCCTCTCTGTCAATAATATTTATTTTGTACAAAATAATATGTGTTCACTTTATAAAAATACCGTTTTACACAGATTGTGACAGGTACTTTGTATGCATGTACAAAGGCGCGGCCTAATCTTTTCTCATAAACAAACTAGATATATCCAATATCTATAATAAGATATTTGTAAATAATTAAAAAGTAGAAAAAAAGAAGGAGAGTGAGAGAGAGAAAGAGAGAAAAAGAGAGAAAAAAAGAAATAAGGAAGAAAATAATTTTCAACACGATTCAACGAGTTTAGTCTATCCATAACGCGTCGTATCTTTTTCCCGAAAAGACGAAAATACAAAATTAAAATTTCAATAGATAGAATTTCTATGTTACACAACGACAACGTCCTTTCTCCTTTTACTACGACGTTCAACAAACTACATACATATACATAAAAGAGAACGATTTAATAATTTACGATCTAACGATCATCAAAGAGACACTTTATCTCTTTTTATACTATCCTTATCTTTTCGTCAGACCATCGACGACGACGACGACGACGACGACGACGACGAACGAGACCGACCGTACAACGTTGTATCTTGGTCGTTGTCGTCGTTACGCTTCAACAATGATTTATAAAGAATTTCAAAAGATCAAAAGAGAAAAGAAAACGATAGAAAACTTTAACGAATGAGAAACAACGCAACAAATATCAAGTGCACTACGGCACGAGAACACGAGCGACGAAACAACGACGAGGGCTGTTAGTATTGTAACTAACATGATGACGTCTCTTTCTTCATACGACGAAACGAGAGAAAAAAGAAACGATTAGGAGGGGGGCGGGGACAGAAAAGAACAAGCTTTTTTTCTCGCGGGATTACGAACGGAGTAACCGAGCAAAAGGAAGAAATAAAATAGAAGAAGATAGAAAAAGAATTGGAGTCGTACGATTTTCGAACGATTCCGAAGGAAAAGGGGGGGGGAGGAGAGAAGCGGGTGGGCGGGCGGTCGGGCGAAGTTGAGGTAGAAAGAGGAAAAAGTAGAAAAAAAAGAAAAAGTAAAAGAAGAATTGTTCGTGTCAAAAACGAAGAAGAAAAATAGAAAAAAAAAAAAAAAAAAAGATCGTGCGAATAAAACATGTAAAAGAGGGCGCGAAATGTCAAATAATCGAATTTAAAATCCGATGATAGACGCGCACAGAGACTATTTTTTTTTTTAGATGCAAGTCCATAGTTAAAAATCACGCTGCATCCATCGACTCGAAGATCTGTCGAATGAAAAATAATAGGTATAAAAAAAGAAACTCGGTTGCTACAATCGGTGATGCGAAAAAAGTGGATGGAACGTGACACGTTCGCTGAACATTCCTTCCAAACTTCTTATTTCCTGCTTTAGCTGTTCTTCTCCCGTTTCAGGCTTCCCAATTCCTCCAATACCGTATGTAGCCCTTCGGGAATACGTCCGCGATCCAATTCGTGTCCCCATTGACGATACTGAAAGGTAAACAACGGCAAAATGATTAGAAGGTTTGCTTCGTTAAATGCATCACTGGCTCTTTGTGTCTATTTTACCTAAAGGATCTTCATCGGGATTGGATTGGACTTCGAAATGGAAGATCATTGGACTTGGGTCTTTCCTCGAGCTTCATAGTAGTTCTCTATCTACTTCTATTTCTCTTTCTATTTGTTTTCCTTGTCTCACTGTCTCTGTTCGTTTGTCTGTCTGTGTCTCTCTCTCTCTTTCTCTCCTTTTCTCTCTCTCTCTATATATATATATTTCATTTGCAGCACAAATTTCTAACATCAACCTTACTTACATTAAAACAAATATAATATAACCGGTGGTCAAAATTAAACAGGCAGACAAGAAAGTGAAAAGCGATTCGCAGTTACACGGCTCGTTCTAGACGTATTTCGGTCCAATTCCAAAGGGATCCTAAGTTGGTTGGGTCTGGGCGTAAAATGAAATACCGTTATCTTGTTAAAACATATCGAATTAACGTTGACGTTATTTCACCAGGGAAAGAGGGAGAACAGGAAAGTGGAAGGGAAAGGGATAAGGAGGATAGAGAGAGATAGAGAGAAAGAAAGAGAGAAAATCATATTTATGATATTCCAAACGAAACCATTTCAAGTATGTACACATTTATATGTACATTTTATACGTATGCATATATTTATATAGAAATACTTATGTACGGGGAATTGGAATGTATCGTCAAAGCATCGAAAACGTTTATGATCTCCGGCATCACATCGCGAACAGGAGCAATATTTTGCAGCGATAACTTCCTTGCAGTATAACGGGGTCTGGTATTGTATAAAAAGTTTGCACTTCTCTTGCACGACTTACTTTCTTACTCGAAAAAGATGGACGAAGTGATGGTGGCGATGGTGGTAAGGGGAAGATGATAGGGAAAGAAAGTTATGAGGTTATGGCATTTCCGTGGAGAATTCGCCTTCCTCTCTAACGTATTCTATAAACGAAAACTAATCTCGGAGAAAGTTTCGGGTGTAACTTCTTTTTTTTTTTTTTCTTCCTTTTCTCTTCCTTCCTCATCTCTTTTTTTCTGTTCTTTTTCCTTCCCTTCTTTCTTTCTTTTTTTGTTTTGTTTTGTTTTCGTTTTCTTTCTTTTCTTTTTTTTTTTCTTTTTTTTTTTTTTTTCTTTTTGCAAAAAATCTCACCAAGAAAGGACAAGATTTATGACGCGATACAAAGACTTTATGCTCGACTTTTACTTCATCTCGCGGCTCCTTTTGACAAAAGAAAATAAGAGAAATATGATCAAAAGATAGATCGAATTTCCGCGTAATTAAAAAGCATCCTTCTCTCGGGAAATCTAATAAATTTTAAACTATCTACCAACCAAGTTGAACGATAATGAATATAAATTAACATGTTTTTTCTCTTTTTCTGTTTCTTTTTTGTTGTGTTTTGTTTTGTTTTTTTTTTCTCTTTTTTTTTCTTTAGAAGAAGAACAAGAAGAGAGAGAGAGAGAGAGAGAGAGAGAGAGAGAGAGATGATTGCAACGACAAAGAATAATCTTAAGTATCATCCTGTGTGAGAAATAACATTAAGGATGAAAGGAAGGATTATAAAAAAAAAAAAAAAAAAAAAAAAGCAGGAGGAAAAGAACAAAAAAGAAAGAGAAAGAAAAAACGCACCATTTCTAGCTCCTTTCTTAGAGCTAACACAGCCTTTTCTCTGTCAGCCACAAGCTCTTCCAGGTACTGATATCTCAACTTTTTTCGAGCACGGCACTCCCTCGCACTCTGTCGACTTCGCTCTGAAAACAAACAAAGAAAAGTAAAAAACAAAAGATATAACAGGATAAGGAAGGATAATACATGACATCGTACGCGTATAAATTACAAGTAAATATTATTAGGAATTTTCTCATTGATCGAATACAAAAATTATATCTCTATCGTTAACGAACAAACGAAAGAATAAATGAAATAACAATTTAGAGAATGTCATTTACAATCAATTGGAAAAAATACACTGAATACAATTTTTTCTTCCCTTTTTTCTTTTTGCTTTTTTTTTTTTGTTTGTTTTTTTTTTCCTTTCTTTACGCGAGAACGCGAAACAATAACCGAGTAAAGTATAAATATATTGGAAAATATATTACTTTTGTGTCTCGGTCGTAACTAAAAAAGAAAGTAAAAGAAAATACAAATGGACGAAAGTACATTTGGAACCTTAAAACGGTAGAAAATATCGGATAGTTCACGAAGTTGCATAATCGTGCATTAAATACGATGTTTACTTGGCACTCGACCTAGCTACCCCTTTTTTTCTCTCCCGGTAACACACGATCTGTTAAAATTTTTTATCGAAAATGAAAGTACGATACCGTTTGAAATTATGCGATTCGCGTTATGTATCTTTAGAAAGAGAAATAATGAAAGAAGATAAGGAGAAAGAAAGAAACAAAAGGAAGATATATAAAAAGAGAAGGAAAGAAAGAAAAAATTTTGTAATTTTGTAAATCTTCTAAATAACGATATCGATGTAATTTGGCACAAGTCGAGAACTCATTCGCTCTCTTTCAAGATAATAAAGAGACTAAACGATACGAACTTATGGCTAAGGCCGTTCAGTAGAAATTGCAAATTCCTTTTTCACCTCGGTGCTATAGCAATAAAATTCTTTATGATCGAGAACGGACAGATATTAATGTCGCAGCCTAACTTTTTATAACACTGTAAACGTTTGATTCGTCGTATTACACTTTCTTTCTCTTTTACTTTCTGAAAACATTTATATACGAACGTATTTAAATTCGAATTAAAACAAAGAAAAAAAAAGAAAGAACATCTTTCAATTATATTCGAATTTTTCTTTTTTCTCCTACGCACGAAGCAGAACGCCAACGTTTTATCGTTACTATTAATCGTAATGAATGGAAAAAAAAATTGTACGCGTGTACGTAGTATAATCTTCAATCAATTTAATTACACTTACACATAATATAATAGAAAAACCTATACCTTACTTATTCATTACTTTTCGATTCTTTCTCACTTTTCAAGGTATACTTAATACTTTTCTACTTATCGGAAAACACGACACAAAAATATTATAGTTTCACCAGCTTATAAGAAAATATCGAAATCTTACGAATGCCTTTCGTAAAGTCCTATAAAAAGGGGCAAAAAAAAAAAGCCTTTCGAATACGTATTCAAATACTTTTTATACATTTTCTAAAAGAAGACAACGAACCAAACGATTACGTGCCACGAATACAGAAGTCGTAAACCGAGCTTAAAGTTCGCAACCAATTCTAGCGTCCTTTTTCCGTTCAACTTCATGAGGAAACTTAAAGAGGAAGATGGAACGAGAGAGGGAGAGAGAAAGAGAGAGACAGAAATAAAGAGAAAGAAAAGAACAACGAATAAGAATAGACTAACGTAAGAAATATAATAAAAAAGCGAAGAAAACGAATACGAGCCCTATAAAAGTGACGGAAACATGAAATCTACGATAAGAAAAACATTAAAAGCACGCAATTTCTTTTACTATACGTGGACGTTCGTTGTCGAGAGATCAACCACCAAGAAGGCTATAATAGGAAAAGCGAGAGAGAGAGAGAGAGAGAGAGAGAGAGAGAGAGAGAGAGAGAGAGAGAGAGAGAGAGAGAGAGAGAGAGACAGAGAGAGAGAGAAGGAAGCCGCAAAAAGTGAGTGCGATAACGTGGAAAAAAGGAGCAATGCTAATAGAGGAGAGGAAAACGAGGACGAAGAGAGAACGAAAGAAGAGAGTGGAGCGTGATTATAAAGTTTCCTCCGGAAATAAGAGAAGCACGCGTAGCAGAAATAATCTTGGGAAATTACTCGGTGCCACGGTCCACAGGATACTCCTCTCTCTCTCTCTCTTTCTCTCTCTCTCTCTCTCACTCTCCTTCCATCTCTCTTTCACTCTCTAGCTCTTTCTATCTCACACAAACACATACCAATACCAAAGTATCGAACGAACGACACACTACAGCGACGACGCTAATACCAGAACAACGTTGGTCTTTTCCTTCGTTCTACTTCTTCGTAGACGCCTTTATCCTGACCTAACCGTCCTGGCAAAATGTTGAAATTGCAAAATACATCCTTTTACTCAGAGACCAGCAACACCACCAGCAGCAGCAGCAGCAGCAGCAACTGCGGCATTCTTACCAATACCAACACCAATCTAAAGAGTATCCCACTCGGTGTTGCTGCCATCGAGGGATGACGACATTACTACTCCAACTCTGCCTGCTGCAACAATGGACCCTGATCCGATATAAATATTCATTATCAAACGAGATAAATATTCCTAGCTGTCTCCTGGCTATAGAACTATTCCTTCCTGTAGTAGCAATCAGTGTGTTCCCTTGAGCATCTTAAGAATCGCTGAAACTCTTAACTATGAACTACGACGATCTCAGCATTTTATTTTTTTTCTTTCTTTCTTTCTTTCTTTCTTTCTTTCTTTCTTTTTTTTTTTTCATTCACGATCCTAAGATTATTTTACATTAATCCTCGTTCAAAGTTATGACTCTTAACAAGCTAAAAGATCGCGAATAATGAATTCGGATTGTAAGTGAGAAATAAAAATATCTAAGACAACGTATCATCTGTTTACGTAGAAATGAAAATTTGTCTAAGAAAATATAACTTTAGTTATATGTAAATGTATCTACTATGAAAAGTATTAAAACTAATCTTACCGAGCTTGGCTTTCATGTCCACCTTGTCGGACGCCTTCCTTCCGGGCTTGCGTCCCCTCTTGCCCCCCTCTTTCCGATCACCGCGAGATCCCTCCTGTAAGGAAAGATAAGCGAAAAATAAATCCAAAAGATAAACTCTTCGCTTTCTACAACGTATAGATATTCTTTACTAGCCCTTCGATGATACATTCAGAGTTTACTTTCGATAAGACGAAATCTAACGTTGAGTTTAAGGCGCTTTTATGGTTATGAGAAGAAATTGAGAAAAATATGGGGAAAAAAGAAAAAAAAAAAAGAAGAAATAAAAGACGAAGAAGAAGAGAAAAGAAGATGGAAGAAGAAAAAATAGAAAATGTGTAAAGTTACGTAAGTTTAGACGTACGGAAGCGCGTATCTGCTTTTAGGAATCCCAAGAAGAACGCGACACCAACGAACTAAATAGAACGAACGCAACGACGCGGCCTGTTAAAATTTAGCCGTCCCTAAGGCATCGTCATCTTCGTCATCATCGTTGCGTTACTAGATATATACGTACCTACCATCATGGCGGCTTTAGCTATGCATACGTTCAGGGGTGACAAAATACAAATTCCTCTCTCTTTTAAACCCTCTGTTTACTTCCGACCTCCGACCTCTTCCTCTTCCTCCTCCTCCTCTCTCTCTCTCTCTCTCTCTCTCTCTCTCTCTCTCTCTCTCTCTCTCTCTCTCTCTCTCTCTCTCTCTCTCTCTCTTTCTCATTTCAATCTTATCTGATATTAAATCTCCTCGAAGCTTCCTTTCTTCCTCACTCTCGACCACTTCCGCCTTCTTTGCTGTTAAATCTCGCATACGAACAACCATCCCCGGACCCTTCCTACCTAATATACTCTCCCTTTTCTAACCAACAGGCTTATATCAATTTTTTTTTTATCTTTGTTCCTATATATTCGTCATCTTTACGAATATTCATACATTAATAATAATGGAATTTATATGATCACATTATATTTCATATATATATATATATATAATGTGATCACTCGTGTGAAAATTGAAAACAAACAAAAAGAAAAATAGAAGAAAAATAAACTGCATTGAATCTACACGACAAGAATCATTTCCGAATAATTTTCAATTGTTCAAGTTAAATGATTCATTACAAATGTATCCATGCAATACAAATATTATAAATGTTTATGTGCGTATATAATATACATATATATATATATATATCTACGTAACAATAAAGAGAATATGAAATTGATTTCTCTTGAGAAATAATACTGAAGGTTATGCAGCAATGCGAAAAAAAAAATCAATAAACAAGTACTTATCGCGGCAAAAAGAAGTAAAGATTCTTCTTTCAACACAGAAAGGAAGGAAGAAAGAAAACGAGAGAATTGCATCCATGTTTTTCACGAAGTCGCGGTGAACGATATTGCGACGTTACGATGATCGAGACAGTTCAGTCTACGGAATACGTAGATCTGTCAAACGATCGCTGGCATTGACGTTTTCGTCCCTGAGAGTCTGTCACGACACATGCTCTTCGACTTTTTCTTTCTCTCTCTCTCTCTCTCTCTCTCTCTCTCTCTCTCTCTCTCTCTCTCTCTCTCTCTCTCTTTCTTTCTCTCTCTACCTATCTATCTATCTATCTATCTATTTATCTATCTCTCTTTCTCTCTCTTATACACATAAATGCCTAAGATGAGTCTCTCTTACTCTGTTTCTGACAGTTTCGCAATCCTTCCTGTATTGGTTACAAATTCAAGGCAAAACGAAAAAGAAAAAAGAAATGAAAAGGAAAAAAAAGAAAAAGAATCAAATTTGTCTGACTTTTTCTTTATTTTTCTTTTGTTTTTATTATTTTTTTTTTTTTTATTTTTTTTTTATATTTTTTTTCAAGCGAACGAGTATCCCTCTCATTAACCATCCAATCGTGCAGATAACGAATACACAAGTAGATTAATAAACTTGCTCATTACGAGCCGATCGTTCCTGCGTGAACATTTTACATGCGAGTTATTCGATAAAAGCATTTAGAAGACTATCGAATTATTAAGCAGACAAATTATCATGCAATTGGTGTAGAACACTGAACATACGATTCGATCGATCGATTTAATATATATAATATAATATAATATATATGTTATTTATTTTATTTTTGTCATCTTTTTTTTTTTTTTTTTTTTTTTTTTTTTTATCGACGAATAATCAAATGCGTATCTTGTTTCATGTGAGATTTACTTCGAGTATAAAACGAACGACGATATTCCAACGGGACGAAGAAAAAAAAAGGAAAAAAAAAAGAAAATAAAAAAAAAAAGAACGAAAGAAAGAAAGAAAAAAAAAAGAAAAAAAGAACTTAACTGACGTTAACTGATCGTTCTTATCAACGTGTTTCGTAGAAATTGTAGCAACCAATGCCACGATGGGAAACTTGCTACGTAATTTCTCGAATAGCTTCGAACGATTTCGATCTTAAGGTTGCTTCTCACGTTCAAGAGAGTTCGTTTACGCGCATACGCGTACACCACCGTTCTCCTCTCTACGATGCGACGCTTAGGAAAGGGCCCTCGCGAAGCTCAATTTAATCTGCCGACATTAACTCGCATTTCCGCAAACGTGCATGCGTACGTGCAACACTTTATAAACAAATGTAACGTTGAACGCACATAAACCGGATATATAGTGCATCATAATGTCTATTATAGAACACTATATGCTACGACTATGTGCTACAACTATGCGACAAAATCTAAACACGGTATAACTGCATAGGTGTGTAATATTATATACAGAGTGTCCCATTCAACTTGACAACCTTGAATATCCTTTCCATGACGGAGAAAAATCTTTCGGAACGTAATAACAAGGATATTAAAAAAAAAAAAAAGGTGAATATGATGATGTCAGATAATCTTAGATATAGAAATATCGAGGTAATCGATCTATATTTATTTCTAAACTTCATTATATTCCTATTAATAGTATATCAAAATGACTTGAGCTAAAAATTACAACAACGTCATAGTCGAATGATTCTCCATTAAAAAAAAAAAAAGAAAAAAAAAGAAAAAAAAACCATTTAATTTGAATAAAAAAATATTTCATTTTATGAATAATTTTAAAAAGTAGTATCGCGTACTTGTTCGTTATCTTTTCTTTTTCTTTTTTTTTCTTTTTCTTTTTTCTTTTTTTTTTTTTTTTTACAATCGAATATCTTTTTCTTT
>NC_060958.1:10301936-10319436 GCF_910589235.1 Vespa crabro | reverse complement strand
CGTAAGAAAGACTAAAGTAAACGGGAACAGAAAGAAGAAGAAAAAAAAGATAAAGAGAGGGAGGAAAGACAAGAGAGAGAGAGAGAGAGTGAGAAAAAAAAGTTAAGGAAAAAAGAAACAAAAAAAGAAGAAGAAGAAGAAGAAAAGGTAATAAAAAGAAAAAGTGAAAGAAAAATAGAGAGAGAGAGAGAGAGAGAGAGAGAAAAAAGAAGAAAAATGAAAGATATTTCGATCGGTCGTGCTATAGAAAAATGTTTCCCATTAAAGCATCGTGTACCGACGTAACAACCTTCGAGGGAGTTAATTAATCATTGCAGGAACGATACACCGAGAGAGTACCAAGGACTCTCAACGTGTAATCGCGTACAAAGGAGAATTACGTTTAAGGTTATGATTAGACGTAGTTAACGTAGTACATACCTACGTATATATGTATATATATATATATATATATATATATATATATGTGTGTGTACATAATTCTGACATATATCGGACATTGATATCGCAAATTTATAATCTTACAATAAATCCTACGACCGTCATAATGAATTGTGTTATAAGAAAGAGAGAGAGAGAGAGAGAGAGAGAGAAAAAAAGAAAGAAAGAAAAAAAAAAAGAAAAACGTGAGAAAGCAATCATTGATAAAGAAGTGAGAACATTTTCCTAGATAAAAAAAAAAAAGGAAAAAGAAAAGAGAAAAAAAAGAGGGAGGGCGGTTTAAAATATGAACTCGACAAGACATCCATTTGGATAAATATCATCGTACGCATCGTTGAAAAAAAAAAAGAAAAAAAAAAGGAAAAGAAAACACTAACACGATGAATAAAAACGAACGCAGTACAAGAAATCCTCCGTTTGTTCCGTTACATACTGCGTTCTCCTTCGATGGTCACCATGGAAGTAAATGTTATACGGGAGAGATCGTACCTAACCCAACCCTATCCAACTGGATAAATTCCTTTCATCTCCTTCACCACTGTATTTTCATCGTTATATATATATATATATATATATATATATATATATATATATGCATGTCGTATGTGTGTATGTATATATGTGTGTACTGATTCTCTTTTTTTTTTCTTTTCCTTTTTTTTTATCCTTCGAATAAATCGATTTACAGTGTATAGAAACGGAACATTAACGCCGATTCCCATAGCAGTTTCCTCTTTTCTGCGTGTATCGAGAAACCCATAAAACGGCGTGTCGAGGTGAAACGCACGGATGCGTTTCGAACAAGATGCATACGCATCCTTTGTATGCGTCTGTATATATGTGTATGTATGTAAGAGAAAAAGAGAAAGAGACAAAAAGAGAGAAAGAAAGAGAGAGAGGGAGAGAGAGAGAGAGAGAGAGAGAGAGAGAGAGAAACAGTGAGATAGGGAGAGATAGATAGGGAGGGAGGAAAGGAGAGAGAAAGAAAAAAGAGAGAGAGAGAGAGAGAGAGGTACAGAGAAATACAATAAAAAAAAAGAAAACAAATAAAGATGCCCGCATTCTAAAACACGTATTTGGTCGAAGCAACTCGATTCCGAATGGACGAGTTGTTGTGAAAATGGACGAAACCACCCTTTTCTTTTGTTTTTTTTTTTTTTTTCTTTTACGATATTATCACAACACCGACTATACTATACGACGATATAACAGAATTGCGCACTGTAAACGTTTACGCGGGACACGAAGCGATGTATACGTGTAGAAGAGCATTGACACATCATACCGGAAACGAGTGCGTTCTGAAATTGTAAAAACGGTACGGAACAAAAGTTCTAACGTGGTACCATTAATTGATATAGCTTTTTTCAATGGGTATAAGTAAAAGAAAAGAAAAAAAAAAAAAAAAAAAGAAGAAAAAAAGAAACGAAAGAAAAGAAAAGAAAAAGCGTTATAAAGAAGCGTAAAAATAAGTATTAGGAAATTATTGAAAAAAGAAATATAATATATCGTGAAAAGAAATTATATCGAGACGAATAAGGGATATAAATGTCATGTATATACGCACACATATATATATATACACGTATATATATACATACATATATACATATATATATACATACACCACGCGCGTTACACACATATAAATATATATATATATATATCACAAATAGAGATGATCATTCGAAACGAACAAAAATCATGTTAAACAGACGAAAAGTCGAAAGTTTGACAGCCATGTGCTGTTATTACGTGGGAGATGAGCTGCGTAAAGTTCGCCGATGATAATGCGAGTAAAAAAAAAAATATATATTAATAGAGAAAACTTACCGGTGGTACGCGTCGCGCGAGCTCCGACAACTGCGCAGTTCACGGGTTAAGAGGCAGCTTGCCTTTCAGGGACGTCTAAGGCCGGTACCGGCACCCGTGACCGGCGATACGAACTATCCGATCGTACTACCACCTACAGGATTTATTATCGAAACTCACGACATTCGCGCGTTCGACCATCGAGCGAATCGCTTTCTCTTCGTAACATAACCTAACATGATACAACTAAAACGCGTCAATTTCGAATTTTATTTTCTCTCAGAGTATTTTTCTCCCAAAGATATTCTCACCGTATGATCTACCGTATGATCCACCGTATGATGCATCGACATTTTTGACAACGAACTCTCGAAGGTGCAACGATGAATATGGATGTTTTTATTCAACGAAAAACGAGAGAGAGAGAGAGAGAGAGAAAGAAAAAAGTATTAGAAAACAGAAAAGAAAAAAAAAAAAAAAAGGATGAAACACGACACACTTCGAACGCTATTAATAACGCTTATCTTCGTGCAACGAAGTAGAATAAACTTCGTAATGACGTATCAAAGCACACGACACTCGCTCGCTCACTCACTTATGCACACACTCTCATACAACACACATACACAAACACACACACACACACACACACACACAAAATATATCACCATATTAATGCCATAAGCGACTACGTAAATCTTTTCTAACCGTCAATGTTTAAACTCAACGCAAAATTAGTTTCCACATCCTTGCATTTATTGCTATGAAAGATAACATCGAATTTGATCGCACGAGTGAATATCTCTATGACTAGATATTAAATGGGATTCTTTTCAAACGATAACGCTGATCCGATGTTCTCGTAAAAAGATGAAGAAGAAGAAGAAAAATAATGAATGATAAATACCGAACGTATCGGAGTTAAAACGATTTCTACGAATATGATAAAGTAAAAAAAAAAAGAAAAGAAAAAAAATTTATATATATATATGTATATATACATATCGTTATCGTTAAAATAAATTCGTCGTAAAAATTTCGTACTATCGAATCATACCTAATAACTTGGAAGTTTAACGTATTATTCGACTCCTATGATACGTTGCACGTAGAATCTCCAACAAATGGGACACCTATTGACGAAAACTTAACGTACCATTCACCGAAAAATATGACAGCACGTTCGCAGGATATGAAAATACGGCGTATACATCGATAAAGATAAATACGTTTTGTATATTAACGCCAACTGTTGGTAAAAGTATGAAGATAATGCGAGGATGGCGCTATCTTTCGAAAAGAATGTTGGACTAGGTAACACACGTGAGCATCGTCTGACATACAGAGAAAGAGAGAACGATACCAACGCCACGAAAATATCGCGCGAATAAACAGGCACCTCTCATTCCACTTACCCCCTCACCCAACAATCTCTTTCATACGTCTGGTCCTAGATATCCTGACGTAAACGAACAATCGAAACAACGCCCCTCATCCTGATCAAGGACACGAACCAGCCGAAAACATTTTATCGCTTTCCCGCGCGCCCTCCTTGCACAACATGGTGTAATATTCCGTGACGCTTATCAAAGGACATTCATTTTTCTCCTCTTACTTTTTCCTATACCAGATTGCATCACCATGACATACTGTCATATATTATTGTTCTTTATCTATTGTCGACTCACCGTTTCGTTTTCTACTATACACATCGGCTCCACTTCCATGTTCCTTGGACGAATATCTCTCTCTCTTCCTCGCTCGACTCTCTTTCTTCTATTCACTTTCGATCTCTTTCCCCAAACGTGATATTGCACTTTCCTCGACGAGGATATTCGTCTCGACGATCTACCGATCACCTTTGTCGTTTATTTTTTTAATGTCTCCTCCGACGACAACGTGTACCAACGTGTGTCTGTTTACAAACACTGCAAGGTCATCGCAGGCCCCCCAGGCTTCTAACTCGCTATGTTGGCTCGAGTACATCGCGCATTACGTCACGAAAACCGACTGACGCGACGCGCGCGCCGTTATTGCAAAATTTCCTCGTGTTAGACATTATCAACGAATTCAGAAGCAGATAGTGGCGCTAATATTGTATCGAAATAGAACTAAAAATGTCACGTATGACTTTTTTTTTCTTCAAATTACACATTACGCATATAGAAACTTTTTAATAATTGGCACAAATGTCCCAGTCGATCGTTCTGAAACATAAAAGTTAAATATTTTTAATACACTTTTTAATTAATAACTTATTATATCGCAACTTGAAACACGTAAAGTAACATCGATTATTCAGATATCATATTATGTCCGAGCACTTGAGATAGCTAAAAATAAAATTATATCACATTAGAATGCTTCCCATTCAATATTATTATATTTTCTAATCATTAAAACATATAAAATGTACGTAATATATGATCGCTTATATACAAGTTAATGTTTAAAATTTGAAGAATTTATGACAAAAGAATTAAAGACTCTAAAATTCTACATTTTAATTATCGTTATAATAAAGAAATTAACTAAAGAGCAGCCATTAGCTCGACAGTACTTGCGTTACATTTGTATAATGTATAATTGTATCGCAACTAATATCGATTGTCCAGGTCTCACCACTTGGAGGTTGCTGCATACGGAGACCCACGATTTAAGACATTCTATTATTATTATTATTATTATTATTATTATTATTATTATTATTATTATTATTATTATAAATTAATAAAAATATATAAGATTTATAATTCGAAATGTTTATAATACAAATTTCGAACAAATGTTTTCTATAAATGTTGCATAGTTTTATGCGAATCAATATATAGTAAAAATAATAATATATCGTTGCAAATAACGAGCTAAAAAGATTAGCTTTGTTTCATTTAAATGAAATGTTATATTTTATTTAATTATAAATGATAGCCATTTTTAAAACAAATTCAACGTGAATGCCTAAAGACAACTGTTTACATACACTTTATAGTATGTACTAAACTTGAATGAGATGATTAGCAAGCGTCGATTTCTGCTGAAAGCTAAATTCGAGTTAGATTTTTGTTTACACACGCTCGACCTCGTTAAATAACTCTCGATATACATACATATATAATACAACGTTATATATATATATATATATATACACATACATATCTATACTCAATTAACTAAAGATAGTTTTACAGCTATGCTATAACAACGTATTATTAAATTTATAATTTTTCAACATGTATATTTATAAAATATTATAAGACTATTAGATAGTAATTAACTATTTAATGTATTACGCGTTAATAAAAGCTATGCTCCTCCCTCTTTCTCTCTCTCTCTCTCTTTCTCTCAAATAGAAAATAATGATTTAAATGATTGAATATTATTCTGTAGATGGGAGATGTTAACTCGTCTAATCGTAAGTTATAAAGTGAAATGATAATATTTTTATATCGAAACGATTGTATTGGTTATGTCAAGGACACTCGACAATCTTCCACACAACCTACAAATTAAAACTTATATTATAGGCTTTATAAATTATATTACAATCACTACTTACTATAAAGTTCATTGATTTTACAATGTATATATAATACTTAAAGATAAATATAAATAATGTAGTATTGAATATAGTAAACACTTTAGAATTATTTCCAATAATACTAATATTACGTATTTATTTCGCAATATGATAATTAATTTGATGTAATTATTTTAATTATACAAAAGAATATTTTATTTAAATAAATATGATTACTTACATGCTACTGTACTCGAATTCGTATGTGAAATGTAACAATTGAATGATCGAGAAAAAAAAATTTGAGAAATTACGATGTGTTTGAAGATCAGGAGTGTAATGGCTAATGGATACCGCGCAAATGAAATAAATATTATTTTAACTGGAATCTGATTGGTTGTTTATATTACGTTTTACATTACGTCATGATCACGTGATATATTCAATACGTTTGTCATGAAACGTATAATAATATAAATAATGTATTATTTTATTAATTTCAATTTCTTTGATTTTACTTTAATATTATTTTTTTAATATTTGTCTTTTTTTTTTAATTTTTTCTTATATTTATTATACAATCAATGATACATTTATTGTTAAAGTAAATAACCTGACCAGTTGACCATTTGCGTCTTCCTCTATTCGTTATATGCATAAATATTTTTGATTGTAAACAAAAAATTTAGATATTTTAAATTAATGGAATTATGTAACATCAATTTCATACTATTGACATCCCATATTACGTATCAAAGCTAATCTTATACGTATTAAAGTTCAATGTATGTATAAAAAAATTTTAATGTATAATAAAACTAACCATAAATTCTCCATTTTTTGCATTCTTTTTTTTTTTTTATCATCGTTTTTACTCATTTTTAGAATTTGTCCTTTAAATAAATTAGTACTTCATGGATGAAACTGTAAGTCCAATTAAAGTAGATCCGGAATTTAATTGGATTTTTCGAATCTGTTCAAATGCCCTCAATGTATACATAACGATGTATCAGATTATCATTTACGACAATGCATTAGAGATGCAAATGGATCATATACGTAAGTTGTTTATTGAATATAGTTTAAGGAAATCATTGATTTATTTCAATTCAAATAATTAAAAAATAAATCATTTACTTTTTCATTTTTTTCTTTCTTTTCTTTTTTTTTTTTTTTAGAAGCTTTTTCGTATCCCGTTTTACTAGCTTTATTGGACTTATTGATTTATATAGTAGTACAGTAAAGGATTATTTCTTGCAAAATTATTTTAATGACTTAAAAAAACGGATACATGGTTTTCATAAACTTATTCTCTTTATTATATTTGCAATTTTAATTAATTAATTTATTTACCATTAAATCTACTTGCAATCGTAAAATTAGAATTCTATATTCTAATTGTAATGACGACCACCATCGTAAGGCAAGTATCTGTTCCCAAATCTATTATTATTGAAATTAATATTGTAATAACGATTACGATAGGCCTTATCGTAATACTCTTCATTCGGATAATAGATCCTTCGATTATGATAATTTGGAATATAACTGCGGTGAAAGAATGAAAATGAAAAAAAAATTTCAACAAGTTGAAATAATATTGAACGTGCATAAAAATCAAAAAATAAGAATTACCGATGATCTCTTAAATATTCGAGAAGATATGGATCCACGGAGTAGCGTCTAGGCTGTGTATCAACATGATAATTCTGATAAAAATGAGAAGACGCATATCCATCATCGTATGCGTATGGATAATATTGATAACCGTAATCTCGAAAATGATCACGGTCTCTATCGTAATATCTTCCTACGTCATCGTGCAGATATTTTCGTTCATCGTCGTATCGCTGATTATTTTGAAACTGATCATAATGTGCACGGGAATCAACGTATCTAAGAGAAAAAGTAAATCCCTCTTAATGATCGGTCTCATATGAAAATTTCAGTAATTTAAAAGAAAAAGAAAAAGAAAAAAAAAGAGAAAAGAAAAAAATAAAACAAAACAAAAAAAAAAAAAGAGAAACAACAGCATACCTCTGACCATTATCATAATTCCCATGTTCTGCTTTGTTTCTTTCCCTAAAAGAAGCATCATGTGTTCCATCCCTGAAAATATCCTCCAAATTGTTCTCATAGGAAGCAGCATTTTTGTCAAAAGCCCTATGCCCTTTCTCGTCGTCGCTATCCTCGTAAAAACTCGTTTTATTACCGGACTCATCTTTATGATAATTATTACTGAAGCCAATATTATGATAACCCTTTTTGTAATAGCTAGTACCGTGTCTATGATAAGAATTGTCGGACTCGTTTGAAATTTCAGTATGACCTGAAGAATGTTGATCCTTGTTGAATCCTCCTCGTTCTTTATCCTGTTCATCGTAACGAGCCGCGTTCTCATTTCGTTCGTGATTCGTCGACAAGTTTTTATCGTATAGAGATCTGTCCTGATTACCATATCGTTCTTTGTAAAAATTGACGCGCTCCAATTTGTCTTTTTCTAAATTAGAACCGAATAATAATGAATCACTTATACCACCTGGCTCATAATAAAAGCAAACGCAATACCGAACGACGATTAATAACAGAACGTTCCGTACGAATATCATTTTTTTCGATAAAATTTCGTCAAATTCTGTAAGTTCTAATCTTTTAACTCGTTAAAGACTAACTTTCGTACGTTTCGTGAATCGACTTTTGTAGGAAAATCGACGACCTTGGCCAACCGACGAAACGAAATATATATCCTGCTAATAGATCAAGGAATGTTAGAAAAAAAAAAAAAAAAATCAATGGATCAAATTGTCGGCATTCGTTAATCCTTCGTCATAATTCGTTACGAATCAATTAAGTCGATCCGGAGGATACACGGCGAATTAAAATTTGTCATCGGCGATAAAACGTCTCGGTGTTTCGAATTTTTTGTTAAAATATCTTACCATTGATTCTTTTGTTATCTATCTAAAAATAGACAGAAAGCATCTGTAAAGAAGTTAATTTATGCAAATCGTATGGATAAAAGAGAGGGCAGAGAGTCGTGTATATAGATGTTGTAAAAAATATTCAAAACTTATATTTGAAGTCGTCTTAGTAAAAATTCTCAATGCAGAATTGTACAAGACGCTTAAACGTACTGTAAGTATCATATTGTTAAAATGGGAGGGGAGGGGAGGATGTATCCACGTAAGATACATTTACTAATTATCATTTTTACGTGTTCCAAAAATACTCTAACTCGTTCGCTCTTTCATACTCATTCTCTCTCTTTCTTATCCTCCGCCTCTGTCCTAAATACTAAATTCACACATTGGTTCCTCGCATACATTGCTCACTATTAAATCTATCATTCGATCTAACTGCACACGAAGCTGCACCGTTTATCTATCAGGGAAGCGTTTCCAAATTCTTGCATTAGACTTTTATTCACACAAGCCAATAACGTTCATCACGTTATTCACTCTGATGAATTTGAACTCTCATAATCTGTATTTTAAATGATTCAGAAGGCAACACGAATTTAGGCAGAGAGTATATATAAAAAATATATAAATCTAACCGATTCCTTTTCTTCAGCACACTGCATTGCGATGCGATGGTAATGATGACAGCTCGTGTGCAAAAAGGAACAACATTCGAAACTTTTCTTTTCGCTTTTGTGACTTAGGGTGGCCAGACGACGATTCATATTCTTATAGAAAGCATTAATAGTTTTTTAATTCTGATATCCTACCCCCCTCCCGCAACACGGCAGTTATAAAAACAAAAATCTCACGTTTCATTTCACAACGACAATTAAATGACGTATATTATAAAATCGCAGTTTTCAATACCGACTTTTACGGATTCAATTGAGAATCATATAATACTACATTGAAGTGACGAAATAAAATATTATTAAAAGGGAAAATGGTATTTCTTAGCCACCCCATTCACGGCGACGATTGGACGCTAACTTATTTACACATACTTAATAGATTATAATAAATTCATAATTTATACTTATTCTGTACAGGTATGTCTGACGTTATTCTTAACGAATCAATGTATTTACACAATTTTCCGGCTTTCCTCAAATGCTTAAAAATTTGTATATGACGCAATACAATGAGATATCAGCCGTAAAAATTCTCATTCTACTTTTTGACCGTCGACGATAAACGACGCTAGTAATAATGGAAGAAGTTTCGAAGAATCACATTTGATCATTTTCATTTTACTCGACAAATGCCCTTTCAAGAGTCCATTCTTCTTTGTGGTCTGATTACTATCACCCTATCCATTATAATCATTGTCTAAAATATCGCTCTACCAGCGTTAATTAATGTCTGTCTTTACCACTGTGCTTCTTCTTTCGGTCGCAATTTATCTTCCTTTTTAAGGTACAACCGTTGATACTCCTCTTGGTAAGTGACATACTGTACACTTGACTTGTTGGGTTTCTGAATGCCACACGCGTTAACTGGCGAATGGCTAGGCGAACAATTCATTTCTTGTAATTCTTGTAATTCTTTTAACGACCTCATTACCATTTGAACGTCCTTTTCCTGCTCCGTTGGTACCATATTTCCTATAGATTCATCTATAACATGTCCACTATCTTTTCTTTTATCTGTAATCGCCCTCGTAGAAGCATCATCGTTGATTATTTGACTTAAGAAATTTGTCGCGGCAACTGTCTCCTCGATTTGCCTTTGTTCCTGTTCTTCCTTCGAAAGAGAAGTTTGTTGTGAAATTGAAACTATTTCCGAATGTATAGATCCTATTTGTTGTTCATTCATCATTTTCTGATCTTTCCTTCGTTTCTTCGTGTCCTGCGATTTGTGCTTACTTTCCATACATCTTTCACGTCTCTTATCTCTCTTTTCTGTTTTACTCGTCAGTTCAAGATCTTTATCATCTAATCTTTTGTCATTTTTCATCTCGGTATTATCTTGTAATATTCTATGCTTTAAAGATACGGGTTTCGAGTGTGGCGAAGTTTGACTTGTCGTTAATGAATAATTTGTATGTTGCGTAGTTGGATACGAAGTCTCTTGCCTGTGTACAGATCCGTGCCCACTTTGTGAAACTTCATTAGTATTAGACAATATATTGGAAGGTTCTGGATAGGCCGTAATAGAAACAACATCCTTTTTAACTTCGTTCGTCTTCCCAGGTATTTTATGATAGTCATTGACAGGCGTAATGGAGAGAGAACTATTTGCTAAATCCATGAGATTGAACTTTTCCATGTGACTTTTTACTGGTTTTTGTGCCATTAATTGTGCCGTAGGTACAACGGATATTTTTCCAACTGTAGAATTTGAAACGATATTTGACGAAGCTTCATACTGCTGCACCGTATTACCATTGTCTTTGTTCTTTTCTTTATGCTTAGAACTTTGTTGCTTCTTTTCAGGATTATTATCATTTGATTTTAATATCCCCACATTTGTAACGTTTATAGAATTTTCAGTAACGTTTAGAATCTTAGTGGCACTTGTAAGGGTTTTCTCCATTTCTTGATTTGGAGGATTATTATTACTGTTTGTCGCATCAAGCCTCCCAGTAGAATTGCAAATTGTATTTGCAGAAGAAGAAAGATTATTTGCACTGACAACATCTTTCAACTTCTTCGTTTTCCTTTTAATTCTAAAATCAAAAATATAAAATAATGATGTTATATATACATACATATATATATACATATATACATATATATATATATCTGCCGAGATTCTTAAATATATAGCAGTATTAATATACATACAACAGTTATAATATACACAGACTATGCAAAAGTCGATGTTATAGTAGGTAAAACAGAAAGGAGATAGGTTTTATTCAATTGAGATAAAAATATTAAATAAATAAAGTGAGAAGTTTAATGATAAATAGTAAAACAATGCAAAATCACACAAAGAATACAAAAAGAAAAACAAACATTCCAAATTAATATGTACAAAAAAAAAAAAAAAAAAAAGAAAGAAAGAAGAAAAGAGCAGAAAATGACAAATTAAGACCCATTATTATATCATTCTACAATTATTGATCTACAAGTGCATTAGAAATATTAAACTTGTAATTGTCAAGCTTTCATTTTTATTAGATCTCCAATATTGACTTTTATCCGAGAAGTGGAAATTGTAATTCTAATCCAACATAATCACCTCCCTAAAACATACAATGACCAGAAAATAGAACTACCATCTAACTACCTGATGATAGATGTAGACTGGCGTTTCAGGCGTGGATCTGCTGACCGCGATTTGCAAAAAAAACGAGTTAAACTGATCTTGACGTAGAGTCAATAATCTTGATTATGAGACATGCAGAAATATTTCTTTCACCTCGGAGAAGGTAGAAAAGCTGAACAGAATCAACCCATGCTTAAAGCGAAGCGTGGAAAATAAAATCCCTTATAAGATTAAAGTAGGAATAAGGGAAATAATGTTGCATATATCATGTAATTATACTCACGTAGGTTCGACAGGATTTGAATACTTCAACAAAGTTTGTAGGCGTACGTAACCAGGTGGCCATAATGGTAACACTTTTGTATCCATAAATGTTGCTACAAATGACTCCATGCTTTCTTTTCTAGGTCTTAAAATTTTAAAGTATTGTCTTCTCGCATTCGCTATTTCATATACTAATTTCCTGTAAAGTATTAACATATTTTTAATTACATTATGTGTTTATACGGATGGATATATAACATATATCCAATATTCAATAATGAAAACAAAAATTACATACTTCGTCTCATCTGTCCAAGGAAACCGTTTTTTCGGAATTTTAGATTTGTCTGCACTTTTACATGAACCTTCATCTTCATCAGAACTTTCAGCAGCAGCAGGCGAACCTTCAAATCCCCTGGAAAGCAATAATAAATTATAGTTAAGGAAAACGACTGAGATAAAGGATTTTGGTATTGCGATGATAAAGAATAATGAAACGTATTTGTTTAATGTTAAACGTGTTATTTGACATAAAAAATGATGCCAGTGAAAAACTAAATATTGATACTGATGATAAAAAGCCCCGAATTGTCTTCTGCTATCTCAAAAATAAGTAAACTTTGTATAGAAAATGTATAGGAAATGTACACATCTAATATCAGATTTGAAAGCTTTCATTGTAATTGAGATAGCAGATGTATATAAGCATGATAAGATTAAAGGGAAAAAGATGAAGGCAGAAGAAATGAGGGGAACGACAAAGAGAAAGAGAAAGAGAAAGAGAAATTGGACAGGCAAGAATAGAAAGGGTTTCCTCTTACGAGGGGCACCTTACCAACAGTACCGATATATCTCCCAGTATAATTGAGGACTGAGAAATAGAAAAGTACAATGAGTTCCAATTTAATATCCTATACAATCTAAAGAATTAACTTTACTTTATTTTCGAAATGTGTCTTCTGTACAGCTACAAGCTTAAACAATTTTGTACAAAAAATTATCAATTTAATCTGATAAGATACTTACTTTTCATCCGCAACCTTTTGACTTTCTTTGATATACGCATCCATAACCGATGGCATTATATTATCGATGATAGCTTTTAACCTGAAACACCACCAAACTTTGCCAGCAATTGAAGTTTACAAATTTATAGATGATATAATATCAAATATATATATATATATATTTTTTTTTTTATTTTCTTCTATCATAATGAAACATATATTTTACCTTTGCATTGGTTCTTTAACTCTATATTCAGCGTCTTGTAAATAGAGTTTCTTAGCTCTATTGAGAAGAGTTATTTTACTACAAGGTAAAAACCGTGCGAGATGTCCGTACGTCTGAGGTCTTGCACTCGCAGAATTCAATGTCCTCAATTTTTTCTCTAAACTATATCAAATACCAGGGGAAAAAAAGAAAACAAAAAAATTAAAATATAATACTATAATCTTCCTTTTCTCGAAGCAACGTTAACATTTTTCTTTTTTTTTTTTTTTTTTTTATTTCATCAATCCACGTTATAAAAGAAAGTTACCTAAATAAAGCAGCATTGACCGACGGGTTGAAAAACTTGCTTTTACCCTCTTTACTATTTTCTGCGTGTACCTTCAATTTGTTAACGATTTCCTTGATATCTTCGGGTAGACCATCCGGTAACGGTGCTTCTTCCTTATCAATATCATCACATTCCGATTCTGTACCAAGAGCGCCTCGAGATTTTCCAGAATCCGTAGTATCTCGACTCGACTCGTCTTCGACTCTAGCCGCATTAACGACACTTTCTATAGCATCGTCGATATTACTATCTTTACCAGAGAATTTCTTTAAATCTATTTTTTTTGCATCACAGTCATTACTATTGGTGGATGATTTCTTTTCAAATTTTTTAATATCAAATTTTTTCTCAGTCGTAGTTCTATTCTTTTGCAAATCTTTTTCGGGCTTCTTCTTTTCCTCTTGATCTTCCGACGCTTAAACGTAAAGAAAAGTGCGACTTGAAATTTATATTCTAAAATATTTTATAAAACAATATAAATATGTATTTAATATATCTGTATTTATTAATACCTGTACCACCCTCAGCATCTGTCGTTTCTCCTTTTTCTTTCCGCCTTTCCGCATCCTGCTGACAATTTGAACGTTGATCTTGTGACTGATGATTTTGTGGCTTCTTTTTCTTCTTCTTAATTACATTTTCGTGGTTGGATTTTTTATCTCCATTTTCATCGACTTTCTGCTTCTTCATGGATTAAAATAATCGTAATAAAAAAAATGCAATGAATAAGAAATATACAGCACATCAAATATTTAAATTACTTTTCTCGGTTGATCTGACATGTCTTCCACTTCATCATCTTCCGACGAACTAAGATTTCTTTTATCTGCCCTCTTTGGACTATCCACGTCTTCCGTTTCTTCTTCGCTGCTATCGCTACTTTCATCTTCATCATTGTTACTTTTATTATTGTTGTTATTGTGAACTAAGGAATGCCTTTCAGCAGCTTTAAATTCAAGGGCTCCACAATTTATGTAGAAACCCCCATGAGCTGTGGTCATCTCTTCTGGCACAATCTCATCGTACTGGAAAACGATTAACGATGAATAAAACGAAAAAGAAACAAAAAAAAAAAAAAAAGAAAGAAAAAAAGGAAAATAAAAAATTGAAAGCTAAAAAAGCAAAGTACGAATGAAAAATAAATAATAGAAAATATATCACACTCACAGCATCAGTATTGTCAATAAAGGAATCGTTCTCATCGTATCCCGCGCCCAAATCCACGTAATCATCATATTTATGTCTTTTTTTCCCCAAAGTAGCTGTACCCTAAAACAATATAAAATATTAATATAATCTAATATTTTAATTATTCATTTTTTTTTTTCTTTCATTAACATAATCTCACTAGCGAATCTCTCCAAATACATACATATTTAGCCTCGAATTTCCTCGCCATATCCCTAAGTTTATCTTCGTCATCCTCGTCGAAGGGATCCAGCCCATTCGTCGCATTCTCATCTCCTCTTTTTTGTTCTTTTCTGCGCTTTTTCTGTGTCAACATAAATAAAAATCGGTCGATATTTCAAGTTAAATATTTCTCATTAAAATTATCGCAGAACTGTGAGCAAGTAGGCCACGGCAGCATCTATATATATAAATATATATATACATATGTATGTATATATATATATATATATATATATACATGCATTTATATATATATTGTATATATAATATGTCCGTAATACTTAAAGCATTAATCCAATATTAATCCCTAACATGAAATATAATAATTAAAACAATAATTCATATCGCAAATTATCGGCAGAAGCGATAAGATAAAAGGACGAGACTCGTGTTATATACATTAGAACAATACAGTCTTAAAAAATATTTCATACGATCAAGCAAGGAAGGAAGATAGGAAGGAAGAAAAGAAAACGATAAGATGAAACTTTGAAACGATGCGAAAAACGTTCTGCGATACCAGGAGAACACGTTGCAGGTGAAACGCGAACTACGATACAGTGGTTCTCTGCTCTATGCGAAACGCGCCACCTTCTTTTTCGTTCTGGTCTCCTAATACGGGGACGCTACGTCGAGTGACCGTTTCAGCGGTTTAATATTATTATCAACAGGTATAAAAAAAAAAAAAAAAGAAAAAAGAAAAAAAAAAGAAAAAGAACCAACGTGACGTTAATAAAATAAAAGAAAGGATAGATTTAACAATAATATGATAGAAAATATATAGGGTGTAAAAATAAAAAGATAAACTGAACAAAAAAAAAAAAAAAAAAAGAGAAAAAAAAAGAAGAAACAATGCATACTATACTTTCCCTTTTTACATTTATTACTTCTGTTGCACTTTATTGCCGGTATTAAATATGAGTATAATAAATGCATCGTGAATTCGGAAATAATATGATTTATGTATTTTCTCTCTCTCTCTCTCTCTCTCTCTCTCTCTCTCTCTCTCTCTCTCTCTCTCTCTCTCTGTCTCGGAAATCTTCCAAGAACTATAAAAAGTGCGTATGAAAAAAAAAAAAAAGAAAAAAGGAAAAAGAAATAAATAAAAAGAAAAAGAAAGAAAGAAAGAAAGAAAGAAAGTACTTCACTCCCCTTTTCACGAAATACAATACTATTGGTTGCTCAAGAAGAGACAGGGTAAATGGCCTATAGGAACATCAGGAATTTCAAAAATCCATGTTGCGTGGTGAAGAGCTTAGTAAAGAAGGCGCGAAAGCAAAAAGAGAGAAAGAGAGAAAGAGAGAGAGAGAGAGAGAGAGACAGAGAGAGAGAGAGAGAGAGAGAGAGAGAGAGAGAGGAGAAGACAAGCAAGATCCGTAGGGCAGCTTGCGAAAGGATACTAACCACTATGCGGTGGTGAATCGATAACTATCAACGACAAAAGAAGACCACTCTCTCTCTCTCTCTCTCTCTCTCTCTCTCTCTCTCTCTCTCTCTCTCTCTCTCTCTCTCTCTCTCTCTCCTCTCTCTTCTCTCGATTATAAGTATACGCTGTGAGACGTTCATACACTATGGTGTATAGATGCAACGTTGAAAGAATGATCAAGCGACGTGGCGGGAAAGAGTGGTAAAAAGAGGGGAACGTAATTCATCCCCACCATCGCGATTAGCCTTGTATTCGAAAAAAAAAAAAAAGAAAAGAAAAGAAAAAACATACGAAAAAAGAAAAGAATCTATGGTACATCGGGATAGTAGACTTGTTAAGAATCACACGGGTCTTAGTTTTCTTATAGAATTATGACCGTAACATGCATGAATCATTAGATACCGTTATTTATGTTTATTTGATTGTTTGTTACAAATAAAATGAAAGAATGGAAGATATATATATATATATATATATGTATATATATACAGAGGGAGAGAAAGAAACATGCATATTCGGCATGTAAATGAGAACACACGAAATCTTTATTATCTTTTTAAAAATTCTTAAAAAAAAATAAAAATAAAAAAAAAAAAAATAAATAAAAAAAAAGTCACAAAAAATACAGAGAGCATCGTTCGATCAAACATACACAGACATGCATGACAGAAGGAACTACCATCATGCATTGTCTTGTGCAACGACGACGACACGTATAGAGACAAAGAGAGAGGGAGAGAGAGAGAGAGAGAGAGAGAGAGAGAGAGAGAGAGAGAGAGAAAGGGAAAGAGAATGGAGAAACAAATTATCGTAAAACATATGTATTTATACGTCAATCTCGCGCACTCATTCTCGTATAAATTTATAACGGAAACGACGAAACTCGTTCGTGG